>NC_079190.1:121879362-121883902 GCF_029499605.1 Hyla sarda | reverse complement strand
CTCCCACACACACACACTCCCACACACTCCCACACACACACTCCCACACACACACACCACACTCCCACACACACACACACTCTCCCACACACACACACACTCTCCCACACACTCTCCCACACACACACACACTCTCCCACACACACACTCTCCCACACACACACACACTCCCCACACACACACACACACTCCCACACACTCCCACACACACACTCCCACACACACACACACACTCCCACACACACACACACTCTCCCACACACACACACACTCTCCCACACACTCTCCCACACACACACACTCTCCCACACACACACACACACTCTCCCACACACACACACACACACTCTCCCACACACACACACACACTCTCCCACACACACACACACTCTCCCACACACACACACACACACTCTCCCACACACACACACACACTCTCCCACACACACACACACACTCTCCCACACACACACACACACTCTCCCACACACACACCACACTCTCCCACACACACACACACTCTCCCACACACACACACACACTCCCACACACACACACACTCTCCCACACACACACTCTCCCACACACACACACACACACACACACACACTCTCCCCACACACACACACACTCTCCACACACACACACTCTCCCACACACACACACTCTCCCACACACACACACTCTCCCACACACACACTCTCCCACACACACACTCTCCCACACACACACTCTCCCACACACACACACACTCTCCCACACACACACACACTCTCCCACACACACACACACTCTCCCACACACACACACACTCTCCCACACACACACACACTCTCCCACACACACACACACTCTCCCACACACACACACACTCTCCCACACACACACACACTCTCCCACACACACACACACTCACACACACACACACACACTCACACACACACACACACACACACACACACACACACACACACACTCCCACACCCACACACACACACACACACACACACACACTCTCTCCCACACACACTCTCTCCCACACACACTCTCTCCCACACACACACACACTCTCTCCCACACACACACACACTCTCTCCCACACACACACTCCCACACACACTCCCACACACACACACACTCCCACACACACTCTCCCACACACACACACACTCTCCCACACACACACACACACACACTCTCCCACACACACACAGCTTGCTCTTCTGAGTGTTGCTGTGTAAGAGGGGGCGTGAAAGAGGAGTTACAAAAACTGTGATTATCTGTTGTGCGGAGTGAATCTGTGGAGTGGGTGCGACTGCCTATAGTCTACATTCATATTTTGGGGGGAGGAGGAGTAGATTGGGCACAGGTGTATAAATCTTAGCTTGGGACTCTTATTGAGAGCTTGCTCTTCTGAGTGTTGCTGTGTAAGAGGGGGCGTGAAAGAGGAGTTACAAAAACAGGAGTTTGAAAGCAGGAGGTTGAGATCGCTGTGAGTGTTAATTTCTGAACCCACAAGGTCTACAAAAAATTTTAAGTGTCATTTTGACTGTCTGTTTTTTCCTAT
The DNA here is from genome assembly GCF_029499605.1 of Hyla sarda. Lineage (NCBI taxonomy): Eukaryota > Metazoa > Chordata > Amphibia > Anura > Hylidae > Hyla > Hyla sarda. The sequence continues at coordinate 121,882,335 of NC_079190.1, read as the reverse complement.
ACATTTGTGAAATCCCATAACTAGATGGCCTCCATGTTGGAAAATGCAGTCCAATGTACATCCTGTTCAATGTATGCAATCCTTGAACAACAGTTTGAGGGTGCATATTGTTGTGCGAGATGTGTGCTAGTTGTCCGTTTGGAAGCCCAGATCCTGGATCTAGAGGGGCGACTGGCAACAATGAGAAGCATTAACAACATGGAGAGGAGTCTCGTGCTCACTGAGCAGGCACTCTCGGGAATAGAGGTGGGGGAGGACAGTGGGACGGAGTTGCAGGACAGTCAGGCAGTTAGCTGGGTTACAGTTAGAAAGAGGGGTAGGGGAAAAAGTGTCAGGGAGGCTAGTCCTGAACTGGCACACCCCAACAAGTTTGCCCGCTTGGCAGATGAGGGGGATGCCATTACAGAGCTAGCAGAACTGCAGCAGGATACCGCCTCTGACCGCCAGGGGGGTGTCTGCTCCAGTAAGGAGGGAGGGAGGAGTACAGGGCAGGCCAGACAGGTACTAGTGGTGGGGGACTCAATTATTAGGGGGACAGACAGGGCAATCTGTCACAAAGACCGGGATCGCCGAACAGTGTGTTGTCTGCCTGGCGCACGAGTTCGGCACATCGCGGATCGGGTTGACAGGTTGCTGGGCGGGGCTGGAGAGGACCCAGCAATCATGGTACATATTGGCACCAATGACAAAGTAAGAGGTAGGTGGAGTGTCCTTAAAAATGATTTCAGGGACTTAGGCCGCAAGCTTAAGGCAAGGACCTCCAAGGTAGTATTTTCTGAAATACTACCAGTACCACGAGCCACACCAGAGAGGCAGCGGGAGATCAGGGAGGTAAACAAGTGGCTCAGAAGCTGGTGTAGGAAGGAAGGGTTTGGGTTCATGGAGAACTGGGCTGACTTCGCTGTCGGTTACCGGCTCTACCGTAGGGACGGGCTGCACCTCAATGGGGAGGGTGCAGCTTTGCTTGGGGAGAAGATGGCTAGAAGGGTGGAGGAGTGTTTAAACTAGGGACTTGGGGGGAGGGAACCTACAGCAAAGAGGGGGAAGATAGTGTAGATAGAGAGGTGGGAATTATAAATGTACCTGGGGGTGGACCGGAGGGAGGGGTTAGAATAGTTAATAGGAATAGGCTTCATAGGAAAATAAAACTTACACCCTTGAATCCCATTAACCCCAATAACATAAAGGATGGAAATGTAAAGTGTATGTTCACAAATGCCAGAAGCCTAGCAAATAAAATGGGGAGCTTGAGGCCTTGATACTGGAGGAACATATTGATATAGTTGGGGTCACTGAGACATGGCTGGACTCCTCGCATGACTGGGCTGTCAATCTGCAGGGGTTTACATTGTTTCGCAAGGATAGAATGAACAGAAAAGGTGGTGGAGTCTGTCTGTATGTAAGAAGTGGTATGAAAGTCAGTGTGAACGATGCCATAGTGTGTGATGATTTTGAGGAGGTGGAATCACTGTGGGTAGAATTACAAAAGGAGGGAAATACTGAAAAAATAATATTTGGGGTAATCTACAGACCCCCTAATATCACTGAAGAGATAGATGTTCGGCTTCATAAACAAATAGAGAGGGCCACCCGGGCAGGTACAGTGGTAATAATGGGAGATTTTAACTATCCAGATATAGATTGGGGTCCGGGGTTGGCTAAAACTACAAAGGGGCGACAATTCCTAAATTTATTGCAGGATAATTTTATGGGCCAGTTTGTGGAGGACCCAACAAGAAGTGATGCCTTGTTGGATCTGATCATTTCCAACAACGCAGAGCTGATTGGTAATGTAACTGTGCGGGAAAACCTTGGTAATAGCGACCACAATATAGTTACTTTTGACTTAAAATGTAGAAAACAAAGACAGGCGGGGAAGGCAAAAACATATAACTTTAAAAAGGCAAACTTCCCTGGGCTGAGGGCTGCACTACAGGACATAGACTGGGGGGAAGTGTTCTCAAATACTGATACAGAAGGTAAATGGGACATCTTTAAATCAACTCTAAATAACTATACAGCTAAATATATACCAAAGGGGAACAAATATAAACGATTAAAATTAAATCCTACATGGCTGACACATGATGTTAAAAGAGCAATAAACAACAAAAAAATTGCCTTCAAAAATACAAATCTGATGGGTCAGCGATAACATTTAAACAGTACAAAGAGCTTAATAAAATCTGTAAAAATGTAATAAAAACAGCAAAAATTCAAAATGAGAGACAGGTGGCCAAAGAAAGCAAAACTAATCCTAAATATTTTTTTAGATATATAAATGCAAAAAAAAAAAGGACAGAGCATGTAGGACCCCTTAATAATGATAATGGGGAGGTTGTCACAGGCGATCAAGAGAAGGCGGAGCTACTGAATGGGTTCTTTAGTTCTGTATATACTAGGGAAAAAGGAGCTGACATTGGCCAGGTCAGTGCTGGTAACACATCATGTAATGTACTGAACTGGCTTAATGTAGAGATGGTACAAGGTAAGTTAAGTGATATAAATGTAAGCAAATCCCCAGGGCCGGATGGACTACACCCAAGAGTTCTTAGAGAGGTAAGTTCAGTAATATCTGTACCCCTGTTCATGATATTTAGAGATTCTATGGTGTCTGGTATTGTGCCAAGGGACTGGCGCAAGGCGAATGTGGTGCCAATCTTCAAGAAGGGCTCTAGGTCTTCCCCAGGAAACTATAGACCGGTAAGTTTAACGTGCATTGTGGGTAAATTGTTTGAAGGACTTATAAGGGATTACATACAGGAATACATAGGGGATAATTGTATTATAAGTGATAGCCAGCATGGGTTTACTAAGGATAGAAGTTGTCAAACCAATCTAATTTGCTTTTATGAAGAGGTGAGTAGAAGCCTTGACAGAGGAATGGCTGTGGATATAGTGTTTCTGGATTTTGCCAAAGCATTTGATACTGTCCCTCACAGACGTCTGACAGGTAAGTTAAGGTCCTTGGGC
>NC_079190.1:121711862-121874362 GCF_029499605.1 Hyla sarda | reverse complement strand
CCCCCCACACACACACACACTCCCCCACACACACACACCCCCCACACACACACACACCCCCCACACCACACACACACACTCTCCCACACCCACACCCCCCCACACACACACACCTCCCACACACACACACCCCCCCCACACACACACACTCTCCCACACACACACACACACTCTCCCACACACCACACACACCTCCCACACACACACACACACCCCCCACACACACACACACACACCTCCCCACACACACACACACACACACTCTCCCACACACACACACACACTCTCCCACACACACACACACACTCCCCACACACACACACACACTCTCCCACACACACACACACACTCCCCCACACACACCACACACCCCCACACACACACACTCCCCCACACACACACACTCTCCCACACACACACACCTCCCCCACACACACACACACTCCCCCCACACACACCACTCCCCCACACCCACCCCCCACACACACTCTCCCACACACACCTCCCACACACACACACACACCCCCACACACACACCACCTCCCCACACACACACACACACACCCCCACACACACACACACTCCCCACACACACACACACCCCCCTCCCACACACACACACACCCCCCCCCACACACACACACACCTCCCTCCCACACCCACACACACCCCCCCCACACCCACACACACTCTCCCACACACACACACTCCCCTCCACACCCACTCCCCTCCCACACCCACACCCCCCACACACCCACACACACTCTCCCACACACCCACACACACCCCCCACACACACACTCCCCCCCACACACACTCCCTCCCACACACACCTCCCCTCCCACACCCACACACTCTCCCACACACACACACCACCCTCCCACACCCACACACACACCCCCCCCACACCCACACACACACTCTCCCCCCACACACACTCTCCCACACACACACACACACTCTCCCACACACACACACACCCTCCCACCACCCACACACACACACCCTCCCACACCCACACACACACTCTCCCTCCCACACACACTCTCCCACACACACACACACACACTCTCCCACACACACACACACTCTCCCCACACACCACACACTCTCCCTCCCACACACACACACACTCTCCCTCCCACACACACACACACTCTCCCTCCCACACACACACACACCTCCCTCCCACACCCACACACACTCTCCCTCCCACACCCACACACACTCTCCCTCCCACACCCACACTCTCCCTCCCACACCCACACACACTCTCCCTCCCACACCCACACTCTCCCACACACCCACACACACCTCCCCACACACCCACACACACCTCCCACACACACACTCCCTCCCACACACACTCCCTCCCACACACACTCTCCCTCCCACACCCACACACTCTCCCACCACACACACACCCTCCCACACCCACACACACACCCTCCCACACCCACACACACACTCTCCCTCCCACACACACACTCTCCCACACACACACACACACTCTCCCACACACACACACACCCTCCACACCCACACACACACACCCTCCCACACCCACACACACACTCTCCCTCCCACACACACTCTCCCACACACACACACACACTCTCCCACACACACACACACACTCTCCCACACACACACACACACTCTCCCACACACACACACACACTCTCCCACACACACACACACACTCTCCCACACACACACACACTCTCCCCACACACACACACACACTCTCCCACACACACACACACACTCTCCCACACACACACACACACTCTCCCACACACACCACACACACTCTCCCACACACACACACACACTCTCCCACACACACACACACACACTCTCCCACACACACACACACACACACTCTCCCACACACACACACACACTCTCCCACACACACACACACACTCTCCCACACACACACACACACTCTCCCACACACACACACACACTCTCCCACAACACTCTCCCACACACACACACACACTCTCCCACACACACACACACACACTCTCCCACACACACACACACACACTCTCCCACACACACACACACTCTCCCACACACACACACACACTCTCCCACACACACACACACACTCTCCCACACACACACACTCTCCCACACACACACACTCTCCCACACACACACACACTCTCCCACACACACACACTCTCCCACACACACTCTCCCACACACACTCTCCCACACACACACACACACACACACTCTCCCACACACACACACACACTCTCCCACACACACACACACACTCTCCCACACACACACACACACTCTCCCACACACACACACACACTCTCCCACACACACACACACACACTCTCCCACACACACACACACACACACACTCTCCCACACACACACACACACTCTCACACACACACACACACACACTCTCCACACACACACACACTCCCACACACACACACACTCTCCCACACACACACACACTCTCCCACACACACACACACTCTCCCACACACACACTCACACACACACACACTCACACACACTCACATACACACACACACACTCACATACACTCTCCCTTTCTCATTTTCCACTCTTTCACTCACTCTCTCTCCCCCTGCGGTCACATTAATTTGGACGGGATTCCGCATCTTTCTTCATCTATATGGAATTTCTGCAGAAATCATGCATTAATTCCACATGAATCCACAGAGCCCGTTTACAAAGTGCTTTGATTCACTGAAAAAGTAAAAATTTCACCTAAATGCCACACGACATCTGCATTTAGCGGAGGTAAAAAACTGGAAAAAAAAACTAAAAAAAAAAAACTAAACATTGATTTAAATGGGCTTCCGTAGTTGAATTCCTCAGAAATATAAGACATGACATATTTTTGCAGAACAAGGAATGCAGAATTTTAGCTGGGGAACATTGCAGCGGAAATTCTGCATGTGAATGGGACTGTGGAATCCTATTGAAGTTATAAATAGCTATAAATACATGCAGAATTTCCATGCAAATTTCAATGCGGAAATCCTGCTGTGTGTGGACCACGTATGTGATGTCTAGAGGTGAAGACTGTGGGAGTGATGAAAGCTGAGATGATCACCTCCCGTGAGTGACATGTGATCTAGAGGAGACCCAAAAGACAATTCAGAAAGTCACATGACCAAGTTCTGAAGCACCAGACCACACAGGTTGTCTGTGATATGACAACTTGGTTTCATTTCCTGAGCTTTAACACCTTAGGGTCTATTCACACGTACAGTATTCTGTGCAGATTTGATGCTGTGTTCAGTCATTCACATTACATTGAAATCTGCAGCAGAAAATCTGCACATCAAATCTGCTCAGAATACTGTACGTGTGAGTAGACTATTAACCCCTTAAGGACTCAGCCCATTTTGGCCTTAAGGACTCAGGCAATTTAATTTTTACGTTTTCATTTTTTCCTCCTCGCCTTCTAAAAATCATAACTCTTTTATATTTTCATCCACAGACTAGTATGAGGTCTTGTTTTTTGCGCGACCAGTTGTCCTTTGTAATGACATAACTCATTATATCATAAAATGTATGACGCAACCAAAAAACACTATTTTTGTGGGGAAATTAAAACGAAAAACGCAATTTTGCTAATTTTGGAAGGTTTCGTTTTCACGTCGTACAATTTATGGTAAAAATGACGTGTGTTCTTTATTCTGAGGGTCAATACGATTAAAATGATACCCATTATTACATACTTTTATATTATTGTTGCGCTTAAAAACAATCACAAACTTTTTAACCAAATTAGTACGTTTATAATCCCTTTATTTTGATGACCTATAACTTTTTAATTTTTCCGTATAAGCGGCGGTATGGGGGCTCATTTTTTGCGCCATGATCTGTACTTTTTTTTGATACCACATTTGCATATAAAAAACTTTTAATACATTTTTTATAATTTTTTTTTTAATAAAATGTATTAAAAAAGTAGGAATTTGGGACTTTTTTTTCGTTCACGCCGTTAACCAAATAAAAAAAAATTTTTACGCTTTTTGGGGGTAAAATAGGAAAAAACAGACGTTTTACTTTTTTATTGGGGGAGGGGATTTTTCACTTTTTTTTTACTTTTATTTTTACATTTTTTTTTTACACTTGAATAGTCCCCATAGGGGACTATTCATAGCAATACCATGATTGCTAATACTGATCTGTTCTATGTATAGGACATAGAACAGATCAGTGTTTTCGGTCATCTTCTGCTCTGGTCTGCTCGATCACAGACCAGAGCAGGAGACACCGGGAGCCGCACGGAGGAAGGAGAGGGGACCTCCGTGCGGCGTTATGAATGATTGGATCCCCGCAGCAGCGCTGCGGGCGATCCGATCATTCATTCAAATCGCGCACTGCCGCAGATGCCGGGATCTGTATTGATCCCGGCACCTGAGGGGTTAATGGCGGACGCCCGCGAGATCGCGGGCGTCGGCCATTGCCGGCGGGTCCCTGGCTGCGATCAGCAGCCGGGATCAGCCGCGCATGACACGGGCATCGCTCCGATGCCCGCGGTTATGCTTAGGACGTAAATGTACGTCCTGGTGCGTTAAGTACCACCGCACCAGGACGTACATTTACGTCCTGCGTCCTTAAGGGGTTAAAAGGCGTACTCCGGTGGAAAACATTTTTCTTATCAACTGGCTCCAGAAAGTTAAACAAATTTGTATATTACTTCTGGTAAAAAATCTTAATATCTACAGTACTTATCAGCTGCTTGTATGGTGCAGAGGAAGTTGAGTAGTTCTTTTCAGTCTGACCACAGTGCTCTCTGCTGACACCTCTGTCCATGTCAGGACCTGTCTGGAGCAGGAGAGGTTTACTATGGGGATTTGCTCCTACTCTGGACAGTTCCTGACATGGACTGAGGGGTCAGCATAGAGCACTATGGTCAGACTGAAAACAACAACAACTATACTTCCTCTGGAGCATACAGCAGTTGATAAGTATTGGAAGGATTAAGATTTTTTAATATAAATAATTTACAAATCTGTTTAACTTTCTGGAGCCAGTTGATTTGGAAAAAGTTTTTTTTTCCCACTGGAGTACCCCTTTAAGCCTCCTATATATGTATGTTGATATGTTCTGTAAGATGTTGTTGGCTCCAAAAAAAAAAAAAAAAAAAAAAAAAGAATAGCATAGCAGAAAAATACCATTTCTAATCTATACTTTTATTTGGGCAATGAGAGAAAACACGTGAAATACAGTTCAGAACATTTTTTGAAATCTCCCACAGACACAATCCATACAATTGTGATAGGTAATTGCTGATGAATGCATTAGGGCCCAGCATAAAGACACATTTAGGTAGGACCATTTTCGGAGGCCAGACAAGATCTCGGACACAGTTTAAAATCACGTGTTTTCTCATTCATGGTGAAGGCTTAAAATTTACCATGGATGAGAGGGAGATTGTGAGCTCCATTACTGTCAAATACAAGACAGGTGAAATGGCTCTCGCTCTTCTCACGGTGAACATGTTCTCACTTCTTTTGGGATCATCTTTTTGTCTGTCATGGATTTTCTCCATAAAGGATTTTCTAACACAACTGGTGGGAGGGGAAGCGTTCCGCCAGACACTATATAGTCTAATTACTCACACGGGAGATTTCATTTTCTGGCGCTAAGCAGATGTCAGAGAACGGGTTGGAAGAACCTTTTCCAGATGGGAGATGGGGAAGACATCTTGCTGCTAACTTTATTGCCTTCACATGACTGACCTATTTCTCACAAATCCTTTCCAAACAATAGCAAACAGAACAAAAGATTTACTCAAACAATGCGTACACCGCGACATTCTGTAGGGACAAAACCCATTCAAGAAGAAGAGATGTATAGCATTTTACGGACAGCGCCCTGGGACTTCCTAAGTCTCTGACTGTAATAAAGTGTTTTCTCTACGTAAGGATTAATCCTTCCAACTAACGCTCTAGCCGGGGATTTCTCCAACAAATTCTATACGGACAAAAGGTCTTTGTTTCCATGACACGTGGTGACAGAGACAGGACATACAATGTATTGTATCCGAAGCCAATCTTTGCAGTTAAAGGGGTTATTCCAGGAAAAACCTTTTTTTTTTTTTTTATCAACTGGCTCCAGAAAGTTAAACAGATTTGTAAATGACTTCTATTAAAAAAATCTAAATCCTTCCAATGATTATCAGCTGCTGAAGTTGAGTTGTTCTTTTCTGTCTAAGTGCTCTCTGATGACACGTGTCTCGGGAGCTGTCCAGAGTAGAAACAAATTCCCATAGCAAACCTATTCTGCTCTGTGCAGTTCCTATGGGAATTTCTACTCTGGACAGTTCCCGAGACGCGTGTCATCAGAGAGCACTTAGACAGAAAAGAACAACTCAACTTCAGCAGCTGATAATCATTGGAAGGATTTAGATTTTTTAATAGAAGTCATTTACAAATCTGTTTAACTTTCTGGAGCCAGTTGATATATATAAAAAAGTTTTTTCCTGGATAACCCCTTTAAAGGGGTCCTCTGTCCCTAGACATCTTATCCCCTATCCAAAGGATAGGGCACAAGATGTCTGATCGCGGGGGTCCCAGCGATCTTTGCTAAAGCACCCCAGACATCTGGTGCACGGAGCGAACTTCAGTCGGATGACTGACTATGCAGGACGAAGGCTCGTGATGTCATGGCCATGCCCGCTCGTGACGTCATGGCCATGCTCCCTCAATGCAAGTTTATAGGAGGGGGCGTGGCCCTGACGTCAAGAGCGGGGTGTGCCCGTGACGTCACGAGCCTCCGACGCAGAACCCGATGCTCTAAACGAATGCCGGGTGCAACACAGAGATTGCGGAAGTCCCCAGCGGTGTGACCCCCGCGATCAGACATCTTATTCCCTATGATTTGGATAGGGGATAAGATGTCTAGGGGTGGAGTACCCCTGTAAATAAAATTTTCTAGATGACAGAAAGCATGCTTCATAAAGTGATAATATTATGTCCCTGCCTCTTGAGTTCATGAATTTGAATACATGACAATGTCCTGCTGGCCTTAGAAGCAGCAGCTTGACATTGTGCTGTTCTGTAGTCTATAATCAACAAGCACACTCAGATCCTCCTCTAGTTGTTAAAGTGAATCTGTCATCAGTATCACACGCACTAACCTGTTAGTAGACTTGTAGTGTGGGTGATACTGAGGAAAATGATACTTACCACAGGCCAATCCGTGGCTCCGTTCATCCATTATACTTCAGTTAACATATATGCAAATCACCCCACTAATGGATATTCATAAAGCTCCTTCTGCCCGTTTGCTCCTATCCATGGCTACTGCACATACTACAGTCTAAGGCTATGTTCACACGTGGGAATGTCCACATGGAAAATCTCTATTCCGCTGGGAATGTTCTGTCTCACAGACAGCTATGCATTTTGTGTGGAGTCCGCAGAAAGATTGGACAGCTTCATTCTTTCTGCAGCCATTGAAGTTGGAATTTCAATGCCAGAAACATCTGGTGCGGAAATTCTGCAGTGTGCACAGCGCAGCAGAATGCGATTGAATACAATGGGACTCTGCTGCTGTGGAATCTCTGTGCGGAATTGCGCATAGAAATTCTGAGGTGAGAACATAACCTAAGGTGGACACTGCTGTGAAGCAGCGGCACATGTACAGTACTCGCAGTTAAAGGGGTACTCAGCGGCTCAGCGTTTGGAACAAATTGTTCCGAACGCTGGAGCCGGTGCCAGGAGCTCGTGACGTCATAGCCCCGCCCCCTCATGCTATCACGCCCCACCCCCTCAATGCAAGTCTATGGGAGGGGCGTGATGGCCGTCACGCCCCCTCCCATAGACTTGCATTGAGGGGGTGGGGCGTGATGTCATGAGGGAGCAGGGCCATGACGTCACGAACTCCCGACTCCAGCATTCGGAACAGTTTATTCCAAATGCTGAGCAGCGGAGTACCCCTTTAAGAGCAGGCAGGCAATTATAGGGGTAGGCCCAACTGTGATGCAAGTCTCCTATTATATACTATAGGTACAACTCACATCCCATGAATATGAAAGGTGTTAGCAATCCTATGGTAAAAAAAAATACACCATGGAAATAAGTGCAAAAAACATAGGAATGACAAATCGGGCAAATCTTTATGTGGATCTGCTGTACACACTGCAGAAATATGGGGCTAAACCTGGGATTTCTGTCACATAAACACACATTAGATTTTAATCCGACATATGAATTTACCCTCACAGCCTCACATTCATAAGAATAGTAAACATAGTAACAATGTAAGTAAGAGGCTTCAATTAATGCAAATGAATGCGCCCGCTAAGTGCTGCTGCACCTTTGCGTTTCTATATTTCTAAATATAGCATGAGCTTGGAGTCATTGCTGGGAAGAATAGAGAATTGAGCCCCCCACAGATTAAAAAAAAAAAAGTCAAAATTATTTTCAAAAGTTGCTTTTATGTAGTAAAAATTCTAGAATGATGGGATTTTTTGTGCTGTCTGTGCACTTGGCCTGAGAGGTCTTTTCTATGCTGTCTAGGTAAGTCTATGCCCGGTCAGTAGCATTACCTATTTTAACAGAACACTACTAGCTGACCCAGAGAGAAGGATATACTGCAGTGGTCTCCAAACTGTGGACCTCCAGATGTTGCAAAACTACAACTCCAGCATGCTATGGAAAAGGTTAGGGATAAAACAGTCAATGTATTTCAGTTCCGCAGTTCAGGATTTTGCAGTTTCTATTCACAGCAACACATGCAGATTTATTGGGAATCTCGACTTCCCCTATGAAAGTCAATAAAGAAAATCTGTAAATAAATTAATTTTCCTTCTGTATTTTTGGAAATGTTGCAGGTTTTCTATACAGAAAGTCCATCAGTAAAAGTGAATACGATTTCCAAAATCTCAACCACACGCTGCAGAAAAAAAAAATTCTACACAAAATTCATGTGGAAATGAGGTGCAGATGTTAACTCTACAGCATGTAATCTGTTCGGTTGGAACTGCTGTAGATTTATTCAGGATTAAAGGGGTAGTCCAAGAAATGGAACTTTTTAGACACATACCCTCCTATCCACAGGTGGATAGTGGATAAGTGTCTGATCACTAGGGGTCCTACCGCTGGGGCCCCCCGCATTCTTCTGTACAGGACCTGTCCTCCTTACCTGTCCTAGGAGCAGAGCTTCCCCCACCTTCCTGGATGAACGCAGATGATGGCACAATCTGCCAATCACCAGCTAAGGCAGGACATCACTGTGGCTCAGCGGGCCATCACTTGTGTTCGTCCAGGAAGGTGTGGGCCGCTCTGCTCCGAGGTCGGGCAAGTAGTACAAGCCCCGTACATGAGATAGAATGGGGCCCCAGCAGACGGACTTCTAGATTAGACACTTATCTCCTACCAGTGGATAGGTGTCTAAAAAGGTCAGCTCCCTAAATCACCCCTTTAAGTTGAAATCTGCCCCCCCTCCCCCAATATTTTCCAGATTGGTGGCCCGAAACTCCCAACTGCATCAAGCTCGGCACCCACTCTATACATTCTCTTTAGGATCGATGGAGATCTTTGAGTATCTCCAGCACTCCCAAAGAGAACCGATGGAACATGTGCCAACCCCTGAGGTCATTGCAACAGAGAGATTTGGGGCCCAGTTCAGAAGATCCTGGGGGAAAGGTTCACTTAGACTTCTGGGATCCTCTATCCTGTGAATACGGGATACGCTTTTAAAAGGGTTATCTAAACATATTAGCTTTCTTCAGCTGTCCGCAGGTTGTGTGTGGAATTCACAACTCCGCTCCATTCACTTTGATGGAAATAAACTGCAATACCACACACAAACTGAGGGTAAGAGTGGTGCTGTTTCAGGAAGAAAGCTGCTATGTTTTTCCAGTCTTGGTTAACCCCTTTCATCATGTCCCTTTTAATGGCTTATCCACCATAAGGCAATTTTAATACTTACCTTCCAGACTGTAATGGACATGCTAAGGAAGTATCCATGCTTGTCTTTATACTAAATGACTGTGTTGTGAGTCTGCTATAACACACTATATTGGCAAGTGAGAGGTCAGACCTCCACCCATTGAATCACACCTGGGACAATTCCCTGCAGCCCTGTGAAGAATGATCTCCCACCACCCAGTGGTCACTCCACCCTTTGAAGCACTTCTATGCTCCCTTTGAACACCTGACTAGTGATGTAATGTCTCAGGCCGCTTTGCAACCTGGGAAAACCTGAGACGACACGCATTTTATATGCTTTCAAAAATAAACATTGAGGCAAAGATCACATAAGAATTGCAAGACCAGCCATCAAACACAGGTACAGACACTATATTATGAACTACTAGGGATGTAAGAAAAAAATCGATTATTCGCGCGATTATCACGATTTTTCATTTGGCAAAACTGAATCGATTCAAAATATTTTAGAATTGATCCTTTTAGGGATGTGGAATATGTATCTCCTGACGCCCAGAACAGCATGTCCCGGGCGTCAGGAGATACAAATTCCACATTTGGCCGATTTCAGTAGCCGAGGGGCCGCTGATGCATCACCGCCACTAATATCCAGCATGCGGTGCTCAGCAGTATGTATGGACTCCGGACTCCTGCCCGCTCCATACTCTGCAGCCCCCGGCTGTTTTCAGTAGCCGGGGCCGCCGCTAATAGCCAGCATGCAGCGATCGCCGCGGCTGGCTATTAACCTTTTAGATCGCCGCTGACAGCGGCGTCTAAAGGGACATGTGAATGCTCCCTGGTGGGCTAGTGGGGTGGATCGCCCCCCCCGCAGCCCGATCGCGGGCAGGAGATACACTGTGGAGGTAGCCGGAGGGCTTACCTATGCTTCCTGCTGTTCCGCTCTGTCATTGATAGAGCCTGGCTTCCATGCAGATCCTAAAACAACGCTACATTCTCTGCAGGTTTCAGATCTATCCAGACATTCTAATATTACAAAGTATGTTTTCTGTAATTTAATCTAATTTACAGCTCACTATAATTAAATACTTCTCTAAACAAGAAACGAAATAAAGCATCTAGTTGTGATGAAGTGCTACATTTAACCTGAGTAAACATACATTTTACTATTATTGGATAAAACATCCTGGTCATAGATTAACATGTGGGTAAACTTTGATCCTGCTCCTCAGTATGTTTAGTGTCTGTTTAGGCCGTGTTTGTATTACTTTAGCATAGCACAGTGTATTCAAAACAGTGTCTCCAGCTGTTACAAAACTACAAATCCTAGCATGCCCTAACAGCCGTTAGCTGTCTAGGCATGCTGGGAGTTGTAGTTTTGCAACAGCTGGAGACACGCCACTTGGAAAAAAAAAAAACACTGGCATATCAGGAACCTGAACTTTTCTCAGTAAAAGGACATACACCCGACATGGTCATTATTAGGCCATGATCACACTGCGACATTGTCCAGTTGATTTCTGCTGCACTGTGCACGCGACAGAAATCCTGCATCCGCAGAAAGAATAGGTATCTGCTAGGAAATGCATTGCCATCTATGAGACGGCTCATTCCCGAGCAGTCCTAGCGCCAATCATTCCGCTGTGTGATCACAGCCTAAGGGTATGTTCACACGAGCAGACCCACAGCGTATTTTACACTGCAGATCCGCTGCTGAAGGACCACTGCATGGTGGCTTTACATGTGCCTGCTTGGAGCAGACACACTGCGATGTGCAGTTACCGCCGGTGTACTCGCACACATTGTGGCCGCTACCCCTGCTCCAGGAGCTAGGCTGAGAGCTGCAGCTATGTGCGAGTATACTGTGCATGCGCACTGCGACTCGCATATCCCAGTGTGTCTGCTCATGCGGTGTATTGCCGCTCTGAGCAGGCACATGTAAAGCCACCATGCAGGGGTCCTTCAGCAGCGGATCTGAAGCGTAAAATACACTGTGGGTACGCTCGTGTGAATGTATCCTAAGGGTGCGTTCACACATGGGTATTTTGCTGCTGCTGAAGCAGATTTCGCTGTCCATTGACTTCAATGGGCAGAAAAATCTGCTGACTTAAATCTGCAGCAGAAAATACGCACATGTGAATGCACCCTTAGGGCTCTTTCACATGGGCGGACCCACCAACGATGGACCCCTAAAGGTGTGCCTCCATATGTGCCTGTTCGGAGCAGGAATCCACCACTACAAGCCGACACACTGCTGCTCACACATCACAGCCACTCCCCCCGCTCCCTGAGATAGGCCGAGAGTAACCGCGATGTATGTGAAATATACTGTGCATGAGCCCGGCAACTCGTACATCACAAGGGTCTGAGTCACACTGTAGGGGATCATCATCAGCGCATCCACAGCGTAAAACCCGCTGTGGATCCGCCTGTGTGAACGAGCCCAAAGGGTAGGCCAACACTGTGTTTGGCAGTAATCTGGCAACATCTGTTTTAATACATGTGTTAAACAGATACATAGAGCTCCATTCGACTGATGTTTGAGAAGTATACATTATGGTTTGTCAGATGGAAATGCAGTATATTGTGCTATTTCATCTAGCTGGATCCTGTAAAGAAACATAAAGTATATTATTTTATTTAACATGGGTTCCTATGTATGATGAATGCCATTACATGACACCAGGGACTGCAAACCCTACAAGCAAAAAAATACAAACATAGGCTGTACAGATCATGAAGGATCCAACAAACAGATAACAGAATAGTCATTAGTAATTGATTCCATGAAATTGATAGTATAAACAAAGGCTAATTACATGGCCCCTTAGAACAATCAAGCGCTCATTCAGCTGCTGATTGGGTCATTTTGACCAGTAGGAGAAGTGCGGCCGACAGCCAATGATTTTCTGACGGTTCATAACGACCCCATCGGCAGTTGACTGAGCACTGGATCGTTCTTTGGCTGAAGCTGGTACTATTACCCAAGGAGATGTTATGAGATCTGGCTGATCATCACCCCCTGTAATAGGCCTTGGGGCTAGGGTCATGCAGTGTTTTTTATAAAAAGATATAAAACGCAATGCAAGCAATACTTGCATTTTGTAGTGGTTTTTGATCTCTTCGGACAGGTTGCTCTAAGGTTAGCATTTTCTAGTTTTTTTGTCGGGTTTTTTCAGTTTGTGGTGCTACCTTTTTTTTTGGGAGGGACGGGGGATATTTTTTTTACATCCTTTAAGAGAAATATTGAATTAACTAATGATAATTGGAGAATCAAGCCCTTTCCCGAGGGCTCTCCAAACCTTTCTATACCATAATGCTACCATGATGTATAGGTGAGGGGTTAAATGTATAAAAAAAAAATACAGACAATACAGTACAGAACAGTACAGTACAATACAAACATTTTCGTATGTGTTTTTATTGTTTTAAGCTGTGACCAGCAGTTTAAAAGTCTGTCTTACAGTAGCCACATAGAAACCTTTGATTGATTTCGATGACAGTGTTTTGCGTGGATGTTTCCAGACCTGTGCAGGGAGGGGGAGGAGGGACGCTATAGCCTGTTATCAGTGGTGGACCCTGTGCTATTTGCCTCCAGCTTTATACTAGAGGCGTTACCTGTGAATGTTATTCTGTCTGTGATGAGAAGATGACTGCGGAGGAGTAATCTATTTATGTTGAAACATTAAAAGTTGTTAAAATCAAATCTGTAGTTTTTTGAAGATAGATCCCCTTTAACTAATGGAAAGTATCACTAAGAATTTATAAATTCACATTCAGTAAGGTTGCACATTGACCTTTTTATTGTCCAGTGTAAATCATGCCTGTGTAGGTTATCAGTAGTAACTGGGATGCTGGTTTATGGTACATAAAATATACTGTGTGTGTAAGGGTATGTTTACATGTGCATATTTTGCTATAAAATTCTGCTGCAAATTCTTGGCGCCATTAGCCCTGATCCCGAGACACATCTTGCAAAGTGTGCATGGACTCATACACAGAATATCCCCACCCCTCTTAAAAAGAATGGCATCTTTAAAAGATCAAAACCATTAGTCGCATGTATTGAACCAATATGGAATACAAAAAAAAAAAAAATACATAATTGTCCATGACTAGTATGATTCACTTAAAGGGTTACTCCGCTGATCCAGCCTTCGGAACATTTTGCTCCGAACAGTTGGAGCCGGCAACTGAGATCGTGACGTCCTGGCCATGCCCCTTGTGACACCCCCACAATGCAAGTCTATGGGAGGGTTGGGCGAATGCCGGGTGCTGCACAGAGATCGCGGGGATCCCAGCTCTGAGAGAGGATAAGATGTCTAGGGGCGGAGTACCCCTTTAACTACAAAAGAGAAAAACTAGATTTTTACTGTCTTGTTAATTTTCATACTTTAATTTATTAAGAATATTTTAGCTCAATAGTACACAGAGAGACATTTACATAGTTACATAGTTAGTATGGTTGAAAAAAGACATACGTCCATCAAGTCCAACCAGGGAATTGAAGGGAAGGGTGTAAGGGGATAAGGGAAAGGGATGTAGTTTTATAATTCTGCATAAGCATTAATGTTATTTTGTTCCAGGAATGTATCTAACCCTGTTTTAAAGCTGTTAATTGTTCCTGCTGTGACCAGTTCCTGAGGTAGACCGTTCCATAAATTCACAGTCCTCACAGTAAAGAAGGCGTGTTGCCCCTTTAGACTAAACCTTTTCTTCTCCAGACGGAGGGAGTGCCCCCTCGTCCTTTGGGGGGGTTTAACTTGGAACAGTTTTTCTCCATATTTTTTGTATGGGCCATTTATATACTTATATACGTTTATCATATCCCCCCTTAAACGTCTCTTCTCAAGACTAAACAATTGTAACTCCTTTAATCGCTCCTCATAGCTAAGATGTTCCATGCCCCATATTAGTTTAGTCGCGCGTCTCTGCACCCTTTCCAACTCCGCAGTGTCCCTTTTATGGACAGGTGCCCAAAACTGAACAGCATAGGCCGTACCAATGCTTTATAAAAGGGGGAGTATTATGTCCCTTGAGTCCATGCCTCTTTTGATACATGACAATATCCTGCCAGCTTTGGAAGCAGCAGCCTGACATTGCCTGCTATTCTGTAGTCTGTGATCTACAAGTACACCAAGATCCTTCTCTACCAGTGACTCTGCCAGTTTAATCCCCCCCAAGACATACGATGCATGCATGTTCTTAGAACCCAGATGCATAACTTTACATTTATCCACATTTACATATATGATATTTATGGCTTTACATGTGGAATTTAGAATTTCAGAGCAAGTTTGGTACAATATAAATAAGTCAGAAAAAAAAAAACTCAAATAATGTTTAGCAACTTTGGCGGCCCCACTAGGTCGCTGGCTACGTTCTTTTGGGGACATTTATCATTGTTTCTTTGGTAAGCGAGTTCTGTAAGCATTTTATTTTGCTTTTAGTTTTGCTTATGTATGACACATTTATCATTCTATCACAGGGGGTTGATAAATTAGGCTTACATAAGCAAAAACCAATAAATCACTTTTGAATACCATTTTTTTTAGCACACAAATATGTACAGCATTGCTGAGGGATGGCAGGGACGGCTCCTGAACATCTCCTGGTCCGGCTGCGGGAGTCCCGGGCGGCTGTAGAGTTATGGCGCCGCTGAGTTAACCCCTGGCTTTTTATCAAATTTTATTTTACCTAACCTGGCCGTGCTTCGGCAGGCTCAGGTTCAGGCTGCAGGTCTTCCGGGACTGCGGTACCTGTAAAGCATTGTAAGCATGCCGAGGTAATTGCCAATACTGATAACGTCAAAAATCGTGAATATCGGCCAAACAGATAATCGGTTGATCCCTAACTTATACCTACAATGATAAATGCTGCCCAATGCCTCAAATAGTATCTTTCCTGTCATTGGCTTCAATTGCCAGCATCACAAATTCCATGTTTCATGCAGGAAGCATGCTTAGATCCCTGCCCCGCACGGGGGTGAAGTCGTGACGTCACGATACTCAGGCCCCGTGATCGCCACCCGGCTGTTTGTGAGCTGGCACCGTGACGTGCAGGTCAAACAGGTGGGTGGCGAATACAAGATTGCGGGGGTCCCCAGCAGCGGGACCCCAGTGGTGAGACATCTTATCCCCTATCCTTTGGATAGGGGATAAGATGTCTCAGGGCCCGAGTACCCTTTTAAGACATATAGTAATAAGAAGCAATGCTGCGATTCGCAGGAAGTGTTCACCATGATCATGTCACACTGACACACAAGATATTTTCACCCGTTGCCTTCCCCACTACCACAATAAGGCAGGTTTATTATCATTGTGGATCCCTGCAGATTCACACAGCCTCAAAGGTAAAAGGAGTTTCCCAATAATAAATAGTAATAAATAGTAAGTTACTGTTAAATCACTAAAATTATAATTTAAAAATATCCTTGCTTAAATAGATTGCTGGTACATATTTGTTACCGTGCCACTCCTGTTCTTTTGATTACCTGTCTGAACAATTTCCTACGGTGTCCATAGATAATGCTTACACATGCCCAGAGGAACAGCATGAATCCTCCTGTACATGAGCACAGTACTGAGTTTGCCTATTGTGCAAGGCCGCCGATGAGGATCAGTGCACTTGCAGTGAACAGGGGTAGGTAGCTTTTAAAGAGGTCCTGTGGTCAATCTAAAAAAATAAAATAAAATAAAATGACTTAGTTCTTTCCATAGACAGTTAATGGGAGGCTGATCACATACACATTTGGAAGGTTTACAGACAACCGGTTCCAGAGATATCATGTCCTGTAGCCCCTCTAACAGTCTTGCTTCTACAGCAGATGGGCAGGATGGCATTATACAATGTGTAGTGACTGAAACAGGGGGCTTGCACATTTAAATGGAGGGGGTGGGGCCGCAATCAGACAGTAGGATCTCCTAATGTGTGGCCATGCCCCTTCATTAAATTTGCAAATGGGAGCCGGTCAGTATACTATGAACCGGTTGTATGATCAGCTCCCCTCAGCTATGTATAGGTATGACAAAGTCAATTTTATAGAGTGACCACAGGTACGCTTTAAGAGGGAAAGATCTTGAGATATATGTGGTATCAAGCTGTTAAAAGGACCATGGGAAAATGATGTGAAACTTCTCGCAGGCTGCTGTATGAAGGTACCGGCAAGCAGAAAGGTGTTGACTTTGATTTTCTTTTTCTCTTTAAATAACTTTTTTATGTACAAAAAAAAAAAAAAAAAAAAAAAAAAAACACCAAAATAAATATTTGAGCCAAAAAGTAAAAAATAAAAATGCGCTTGTCCGTTGGTACAAACACATGCAATTCCCGGCTATAAAAGGAGAGTTTATTGCAATTTTTTTTATTTTATTTTATCACTGCTTGCAAGTGATTTTGCAATTACACGTGATCAAAATGAAGTCTAAAAATTTTACAGTTTTCAAATCCTAAAGGATTGGTGCTGTTTTTGCGATTTTGGGCAGATATACCCCCCCTTGCCTCACATCACTCACTGCTTTAGATACATTGTGGGCAGCATCAGAGTACATCATCATAAAGTGATCTTCCGTGATCTACTTAGTATCCATCAGTGATCGACAAGTTGCCAAGCTTGAAGAGGTCTCGTCTCACTGGCACACTACACAATAGTGATGAAAAGTGAAAAGTGAAAAGAAAGGGGGCACCATAGAGCAATATCTAGACACAGTAGGATTTCTTTATATTATTCCAGTTTCGTGGAGGGTGTCACTTATCCTTTACGTTCACTGAGACGGACTCATTTCACACAGATTGTGACACTTTTCACCAGTCACAAGGCAATTTGTAGTACAAATTAAAAGTGTGACCTTTACTTTATATGTGCAGGTTATGCTACAGGGAGCAAGAAAGGAGGTTCTTCTCTCATGTACCAGTAGACTACAAGCAAGACTTTGTTCAATTATATTTAGGAAACCAAGAAGGTTTGTTGCAAAGTGGTTCTGAGGGAGAGCAAAAGACCCTACATTAGAAAATCAGATTAGTTTTAATTTGTTTTTTTATTATAGAAATATTGGATTTCTTGTCATTCTATTGCAGCTGTCAACAGAATCTGAAGCCATATTGGGTGTCACTTCAGAAATAGCTTCTCAGCAACCGGTGAGCGACTGTTACCCTGTTGTTGATAGAACATCCAGACAATATGACAGCTGGTGTCGGTAGCTGAAGAAAAAAAATGCCAATATTTCTCTAAGTGTAGAAGACATAATTAACAAACCATGACTACCACTCTGGTTTACGAACATATGGCTGTTTTTAAGTCTTGGGTTTATCTTTCTAAAGGAGGAATCTCTGGTAGCTACATTTTGATTATTCAAGGTAAAGAAATTTCCCCATTATTAAAACTGGCCGCTTTGTTAGACTTTAGGCTGTACTTTGATAGGTTTGTAAAAAGGTCTACTTTTTGTTTGGATCTCCTAATCCCAAACTGCAACCTCTAATTTGTGTCTTAAAACTGTGGCCAGGAGATACATCATGCTGATGGGCTGCCATAATGCCATTCCCCACACCATCTATGATAGAATGGCCCTATCATTTCTGGGCATGTGCAGGGAAGTTCAGACCAAGCAGAGATACAAGGGGGGGGGGGGATGTATTGCTCATGTGTGACCACCATATGACTGTGACGCAGATGGAGGCTAGCCACGGAAACTGTGTTTAAAATCAACATAAGGACATATTTAATTGATTGATAAGGTTTTTGTTTTAGCTCTATGGAATGATGCAAGATAATTTTAGTAGGACAACCGCTTTAATGTCTGTCCCACAGGCTTAGGTGGCGGACAAGCAATAGACAACTAATGAGAGTTGGACTATCACTTTCGACTCTTTTGCATTTTTTTTTCTCAAGCATGTACTGTTCCCCAATATGCCAATTTCAATTGCGCAAATTGAATGAAAGTCTCTTACGATGTTCGGCCTCACATTTTTGTAATTATTTTATTATGTTTTTTTCATGTGACAACAATGAAGAAATGACACTCTGCTACAATGTAAAGCAGTGAGTGCACAGCCTGTATGACAGTGTTTAATGTTGTGTCCCCTCAACATAACAACACACAGCCATTAATGTCTAAACCTTGGCAGCCATTAATGGCTGTGTTAAAAGGGATACTCAGTCACTCTGCGTTCTAAACATTATGAATACTGGGTTTGGGCAGCTGTGATCATGACGTCAAGTCTATGGAAGGGGGCGTGACAGCCGCAGCACCCCCTCCTATATATAGACATGAATGGAGGGCGCGTCATGACACAAAGGGCCGTGGCATGATGTGGTGTGACCCCCCACGATCAGACATCTTATCCCCTAGGGGATACATTGTGTAGGGGATGAGTACCCCTTTAAGTTATTTAAAGGGGACACAACATTAAAGGGGTACTCCCGTGGAAAACTTTTTTTTTTATCAGCTGGTGCCAGAAAGTTACAGATTTGTAAATTACTTCTATTAAAAAAATCTTAATCCTTCCAATACATTTTATGGGCTGTATACTACAGAGGAAATGCTTTTCTTTTTGGATTTCTCTGACATCATGACCACAGTGCTCTCTGCAGACCTTTGCTGTCCATTTTAGGAACTGTCCAGAGCAGCACATGTTTGCTATGGGGATTTTCTCCTGCTCTGGACAGTTCCAAAAATGGACAGCAGAGGTCAGCAGAGAGCACTGTGGTCGGGACATTGAGAAAGCAAAAAAGAAAAGCATTTCTTCTGTAGTATATAGCCCCTAAAAAGTACTGGAAGGATTAAGATTTTTTAATAGAAGTAATTTACAAATCTGTTTAACTTTCTGGCACCAGTTGATCTAAAAAAACACAACAAAGTTTTCCATGGGAGTACCCCTTTAAACACTGTTATACAGGCTGTGCACTCCCTACTTTACATTGTAGCAGAGTATGGTTTCTTCAGTGTTTTCACATGAAAACATTTTCATGTTCACGGTTTTTTTTTTTGGACTTGTGATCGATGCCAAAAAATTTGCAACTTTTTTAAATATTACATATTAAAAAAAAAAGTGTAGCAAAAATCTTACAACTCTTAAATCCTTGCCTATTTTATACAAAGCCACACCTCCTTGGTGAAGAAGGGCAAACAGTGACAAACACAGAAAAGTCAAAGAATTTTAAGAAAAATGCTATTTATTTTTTATTCATTTATTTATTTAATTTGCACAAGACCTTTTGCATACAAGTCTTCCATCTATTATCCACATCTTCAATAAAAAAAAAAAAAAAAAAAACAACAAACCATCATGTCCCCAGATTAATCCCTCATATTGGAGCTAATTTATAAGGCCCAGTTATAGGTGAGTCTTTCAGGATCTTATAGGTGAGAATGTGTAAAAAAAAAAAAAAAAGTACTGAAGTAAAAATAAATAAAATACAATAAATAAAGTGCCACAAAACACATCTTCTGGCACATCCCATACATATATTTCCCAAATAAAAAAAAACTAACTGGGACACAATTTTAAAACCGTGTTTTAGCCCATTCAGTGACCAAACTGAGGCAGCACATCCAATATTACTAAGTCTGAGCACATCCTCTGCTGAGGTAAATATACTGTATTTACATAGTCCTGGAAAACCATTTTACACATTGAATCTGAAATCCGCTTAAATGTCACTGCACCATTTTCAGGGTTACTCAAGGTCAACAACAGCCAGACAGTACATATCATTCACTAATGTAGATGAATATTTAAAAGTTTTACACGCTTACCGTATATGAAAAAACTACTTTTCACTTTGAAGTCAACGATTTTATAATCCATGCCAAAAAGCCTACATTAAACTTGTTATCAATGTGAAACATGGCAGAGAGATTGTTCTCTTACTTGAGATGCGCTATTAATAATTAATCCAGGTATCTATCATAATTAAAACCCTCGCAGGAAATTTAGATGCCCAACATCACATAAATCTCACACAATGCCGCCAGCATTATTAATGTCCAGAGCTGCGACGGAAATTTCATTAAATGAAATCTAATTATTTCTTCTATTGTTAGTCTCCATCATCTATTTTTAGAGACAAAGGGCATGCCTTACTTAAAAGGACACTAAATGCAAAGTCTTATTCTCCATTTGCTATACTATTGAATGTAATCTAGTTTTCCATCTCTTCATCCATTTCAGACCTGGAAGAGGCTTTCTGTAGCGTTTATGCTTCTCTTATATTGCATTGACCAGTTTGTACTGTAGTCTATTGCCATATTTAAAGTTCTGTAGGCCCAGAATTCCCTACTGCTCAATATCTGCAATGAGACAATGAAAGGTTTTACAGGGTACCTGTCATATGTGGAAGTCCCACATCAGGGAAAGCTGGGCAAGATGCAGGGAATCTAGGAAATAGTTAAAGTATCTGGCAAGACTTAATTTGCTAGGGAATTGTGTAAGTCCTGTTATCAGGCCTAGATTTTTTATGGGATGAAAGGCAGGTTCCAACTGGGGCGTTTCATCCACATTCCTGAAACAGATGTTTAGGTTGGCACCAAGTCAGCACAGGTGCTGAGGCAGATTGATACTTACAAAAGGTGTAACCAAGTCTGCACTGAGACTTGAGGAATCTCTGATGAAAGCTGGAGTCCTGAGGTGGGCAGCCTCAAAAAGGGGACATTCCCCTTGTTGTGTAACATATTTTTAGTGACTTTTGTTGAGTGGCTGGTAGTAAGCCACCTGTATAGAGAGGAAGAATTTGTGTAGTTCGCACTGGACAAGCAGGATTTATTTTGTATTTGTTTGTGCCTATGTTAAAGGCTGCATTTGTTTTGTTACTGAGAACAGACACAGAATAAGCCCTCTTAAAAGGGATATTCCAGGCAAAAATATTTTATCCCCTATCCAAAGGATAGGGGATAAGATGTCTGATCGAAGGGGGCCTGCTGCTGAGACCACCCGTGATCTCCCTGCAGCACCCGCATTCTATGCAGGTGCTGAATCTCCAGTTTCGGAAACCTCCACACCCCCTCCATTCATGTCTATGGCAGCCGTCACGCCCCCTCCCATAGACATGAATGGAGGGGGTGTGGCATGACGTCACGTCCCCATTCCCGGAAACCTGGAGGTTTCCGAAACTAGAGACAGTCCCCGCATAGAATGCGGGTGCTGCAGGGAGATCGCGGGAGGTCTCAGCAGGGGGCCCCAGCGATCAGACATCTTATCCCCTATCCTTTGGATAGGTGATAAAATGTTTTTGCCCGGAATACTGCTTTAAACGTTACTTGTGTGTCCCTTTGACTGCTATTTTGCCCCTATTTGACTGGTTGTACAAAGCTAATCTTTCACAGTACATAAAACTGAATGTGAGGATTTATGATCAGGGAAATGGCATCTTTACACCAGGAAATATACTGTTAATCCAAGATAAGTATCCTCAAGAGAACAACACCCAGCTCCCTGATTCATAAAATGTATTTAAAAAAACGTATTTGATTTACGTTCACACGTTAGTCATACAAAAAGAAGATGCACTCAAGCTGACTGGCTTTGAATATTAGCTTCATCAACACAGACCAAAGTGTTTGAAACGCGTCGACTGGTGGAGAATGTTTGCTTTTGTGTTGAGCATTATGTAAGAAAGCTTTTAGATAATGAAATAAAAATAAATTCATGGGAAGGTAAGCTGATCAAATTTCTTCTTTACTGTGCTGTGAACTGGGGGTAAGAAAAGCTAGCACTACCGTAAAGGAGCTCCATGAAGTTTGTCACAATCCTGTTGATACTGTAGCTTGGTTAAATTTTTTACTTTGCTTTAAAAAAAAAAAAAAAGCCAAGAATTTTTTTTTTTTTTACTTCCCGAAATGTTTCCATACAGATTTGTAGATATTGTTAATATAAACTTTCATGAACTACAGGTTTTAGGTTGAAAGGCCTTTTAAGGCACCGCCTAGTAAGGAGACTATTTAAGCCCTATCTGTCAGAATTGATAAATCAGCCAATGCCACATGTACGTGGCTTGTAAAATCAGTGTTAATTTCTATGCTTTGCCAGCAATCAAACAACGTTTATGGTGTTATTAAGTCAACATTTGGATGTATATGAGAAAAGACATGTGTACTCATTAAGAATGTCGTCACATCTGCCGTTCCCATTCTGTGGTTTCACAAAACCTCTCAGTATGCCTTCCATAAAACCTCCGCAAACACATCTGGAAGTATGTATTCGTAAGACAATAAATAGAATGAATTACGGCTGTGCTAAGAGATTCCCCGTGCTAATATTTAGCTGAGAGCAGATTATCAGTACCTGGAGTTTCTGGCCCTACACACCATCAACCAGACAGCAACACAAAGTAAAAAAAAAAAAATAATAATAATATATATATATCAATGGAGATTATTATATTAAGGCTAGGTACAGACTATGGAATCTCCGGGCAGAAAATTTCCACCCGGAGATTCCGAGTGCGGCCAGCGCTGACTGAATGAGTCGGCGCTAGGACCGCGTGGACACTGCAGTCTCCAACAGACTGTGCAACGCCTTTCTTCAGGCGGAAATTTCCAAGCGGATTTTCTGTTCACAAATTCCGCAGTGTGAATTTGTGAACGAAAAACCATTCACTACACTATACATTTTAGCAAGCGGAATTTCTGCCTGCAATTTCAAAGCAGAATTGCAGGCGGAGATTCCGTAGTCTGAACCTAGCCTAACAGAAACAACACGAATGTGTCCAAAAGGCACAAGAAATCCCCTTGGTTTCCAAACCAATACGACTTTACTTTTATTAGTCAAAATGTTAAAAGAATCAATATAGTGCACAGTAGAGTGAACGATTAAAGGGGTACTCCGGCGCTAAGACATGTTATCCCCTATCCTTTGGATAGGGGATAAGATGCCTGATCGCGGAGGTCCCGCCGCTGGGGACCCCCGTGATCTTGCACGCAGCACTTGCACGTTAGAATCAGTCCCCAGAGCATGTTCGCTCTGGGTCTGATTACTGGCGATCACAGGGGCCGGACGATTGTGACGTCATGGCCCCGCCCCCGTGTGACATCACGCTCCGACTGAACGCTCCACCCCCTGAATGCAAGCCTATGTGAGGGGGCGTGACAGCTGTCACGCCCAGTCACATAGGCTTGCATTCAGGGGGCAGAGTGTGTCGTCACACGGGGGCGGGGCCGTGATGTCACAATGCTCCCCGGCCCCTGTGATCGCCAGTAATCAGACCCGGAGCAAATGTGCTCCGGGGACTTATTCTAATGGGGTGCTGCGTGCAAGATCACAGGGGTCCCCAGTGGGGGGCGCCCGCGATCAGGCATCTTATCCCCTATCCAAAGGATAGGGGATAACATGTCTTAGCGCCGGAGTACCCCTTTAAAATCACAACTTCTATATACACTGTGTATATAGTGGTTGTGATTTTAATTGTTCACTCTACTGTGCGCTATATTCATTCTTTTAACATTTTGACTAATAAAAGTTAAGTCTTATAAGGTTAGGGAACCAAGGGGGTTTCTTGGGCCTTTTGGCACATTCGTGTTGTTTTTTAGTAGTGCCCTCCCCTTACCCTTGGGAAATTAATCGTGTTATATTGGTATAATATTAACAGTTCTCAAGAAGAATACTGTAAAGTAATGACATCCAATAGAACCGGGCAGCTGTAAGCTGTAAAACAAACAGATATACAGTATTTATATATTGAAAATAAAAAAGATTTTCTTCACTAACGCTAATATTTAAAACAAAAAAAGCCCCACTTGCAAGTATGACCACATTCTTTTCTTATACACTACCACCTGTTATTGAAAATGTGGAAATACAAAAGAAAAGAGAAAAAAAAAAAACACACGGTGCGCCACATAGGATAACGCTAGGAAGAACAATATTCTTTGAAAATATAACAGGAGGGTGCTCACCTGAAAGGATTGTGGGAAAGCCACAACTCCTACAGTATACTGGCAGATCAACCTCACTCCTAGTGAGTGGTGCATGTACACATGTGGCAGCAGGCATCAATACAAATGCATGCAAAAAAATAAAAATAGGGATACTGAAACTGTGCTAAAATAACGGAGACCTGATGAAGCGGACTGAAAATCACACACGTGAATTTGTTTGTCTAGTATTAAAGGGGTATTCCAGTAATCAAAAAACAGGCCCTTTTCTTTCAAAGACAACGCCCTCCTTGTCTCCACTTTGGGTGTGGTATTGTAACTTGGCTCCATGCACATCAATGGAAGTGATCTGCAGAACCACACCCAAACTGGAGACAAACAGGGAGAGTTCTTTGAAAGAAAAAAGGCCTGTTTTTTATTCCTGGAATAACCCCTTTAATGCATTTTCAGAGACATAGGGGGAGATGTATCATTTATGTGCAGCAGAAAAGTTGACCAGTTGCCCATAGCAACCAATCTGATTGCTTCTTTAATTTTAGAAGCATAATAAAAATAAAAGAAGCAATCCAATGAGTTGCTTTGGGAATCTTTTCCTGTGTGCAGGTTGTGATATAACTCCTTCCTAAGATCTGAAAACATCTACTACAGTACTGATCCACAGAACATATATACACACAGACCACCAGCACCAAGTTTGTCAATGGGCTGGGACACAATCAATTGACAATGGAAACTGACATCCAGAGTTTAGTTTATTCATATATTTCTATAAGGCATAAACTCTGAGCAGATTCTGAGCTGAGTCAACAGAAGAAAAAAAAAGAAAAAAAAAAAAAAAAAGACTGTCTTTCAGTCTTAGGGCTCGTTCACATGAGCAGATTTCTTTTCAAACCCGCAGTTTGAAAAGGGGTGGGGCCTCCGTGGGGCTATCCGCAGTGGATTTTCTACAGCGGAGATTCCGCTGGCAAACATTTGCTGCACATAGCGCATGGAGACCCCGCCCCTTTTCAAACTTGCAGCGGGAGATCCGCTGCGGGTTTGAAAAGAAATCCGCTTGTGTGAACGAACCATTAGGTTCTGTAATCTGCTGCAGATTTGCGGTGGGAGTCTCTTCAGCAAATCAGTCTAAAGTGCTTTTTCCCCTAAAAGAAATGAATTATCAGAAATCGACTAATTGTTTCAAATGTTTGTTATACATATTTTTTATACAGTTTCTATGGTTTGTCTATTTTTATTTAAAAAAAATGACATTCTGCAGTTTTCTCTCTGGCCTCTAGGCCTACAAAGCTGACACTTGTTCTATAGAGGTCACTTCTCAGCAGCCTCCTCTTTTTGGCACAGACAGGATTACAGTGAAAAATAACCGTTCTGTATAGATAATACAGGATCAC
This sequence comes from Hyla sarda, assembly GCF_029499605.1. Lineage (NCBI taxonomy): Eukaryota > Metazoa > Chordata > Amphibia > Anura > Hylidae > Hyla > Hyla sarda. The sequence continues at coordinate 121,848,187 of NC_079190.1, read as the reverse complement.
CCTTCACAATAGGTGACGGTCACAGCTTTCATCCTCTCCGTCCTGCACAGTGACCTCTACACAGGTTCCTGTAAGTCATGTGACTGACGCCGAACAGGATATAATCAAAAAATTAAAAAAAATGTAAATTAAAAAAACACTAAGGCCAAAAAAAGTGTTTCATTCTCTTTAGTATAAAAAACAAAAAAAAAAAACACATGATGATACATTACCTCTAGGACCAGCTTTGTCACATAACATATAGGACGTCTTGAGGCATTAGGTGTACAGCATTTATGCTGCTGAACGTAAAGAACGGTTCATACTAAAGACTGTGTCAGATCTAAGAAACATAATCCAGAAAATGCATTCAGAAAAGACTGATCTTACGACTTCATTATTCTGCATGGTGAGATCTTCCCAAAGAGCACTCCTGAGTGTTCCGGTGACCGACAAGGATATACACAGGTCAATGCTTTATATGTGGGAGGGGGGAGACATGAGACGTTGAGATAATATCTATAGACATTGTCTCTATGTTATTACTAGAAACCACTTGCACAAATGGACCCTCTGAGAGTAACAAAGCACATCTTATATTGTGATACTGGAACACATGGAGCCCTGAATGCGAGACAGACATTATTTTTGATTAATATAATGCATTTGACGAGGGAGAAAACCGTTTTCTACGTCTCCCTGTTATTGATGCATTGGAATATTAGAGAAGGCATCCTATACAGACTCTGCTGAACAAATTCAGATTACTATGACTTATAGATTCACTTCTACCCAGAATTGTTCTATTGTGAACAATGAGAACAAGATGGCTCTAGTCCAACTGACTATTTTTCGTGACAGGTTCATTCATTTCCCCTTTTTTACCACTCAAAGTCCGGCTTGCTACAAAGTGGCAACATTTTCGAAGAAAATGTTTCATCTCAGATGAATGGTCTTCGGGGAGTAACATGAATCAGCGGCACTACAAAGCAAGGAGGCTGCAAGTAAAGCTGCTGTAGTAAGAATCTTTAAGGAAAAAAGCTAATTAGACAAGCATAATAAGCCCCAGCGACATAATTTAAGAGAACAAAGACCAAACTTACAAAATACACGACTTCAATTGGCTCGGATTCTTACACACGTGGTAGCCTTAAAAGCCAATAAACAAAATAATGAGCCCTAAATGTGACGGTAGCTTACACACTCAAAGCTTATTAGTGAGCGCCAGATTATTGTCTATTGATTTTACGCTTGCTTAATGTCAGCTTTAATCTACTATGAGATTATATTTATACTAAATAATTATAATAGCGCTAGTTTATTAGCATCACAAAAATGGGGAGAAAGAAAAAACCAGCTCAGCACCCTGTAGATATCTTTAGAGGAGAACCTTCAAATGTCCCATGGGAGGCACGGAAATGATCCAAGCCGCATGCTTGGTGTGAATAGATCCAAAGAAAAAGAGTTGCAAAATTCCAGCCCCCCAAAAAATGGAAAAATGGAAAATCCAAAAATGTATTTCACATAATTAAAATTAATAAATTGAAAACCGCTAAGGTGAATTATAAAAGCATAGCGGAAACGCCGACGCGTCGGCGTTTCCGCTATGCTTTTATAATTCACCTTAGTGGTTTTCAATATATTCATTATAATTATGTGAAAAAAAAATTGGGATTTTAAATTTTTCCATTTTTTTGGGAGCTGTAATTTTGCAACTCTTTTTCTTTGAGTTTATTAGCATGCTACTATTCTTATTTATGTATAGCCATATTAACATGCTCCGGTACAGATGTAGGAGTGTAGAGCGCATCAACTGGCACAAGCCATCCTATACATTGTGTTAAAAAAAAAAATCAAAAATCAAAATTTTAAAGTGTACCTAATCAAAAAAACTTTTGATATATTATAGATTAATGTATGCAGAATAACTTTACAATTGCATGTTATTAAAAAATATGCTTCTTTCTATTTAATTTTCCACTTTGAAGAAATGACCACTAGGGGTCTCCCTACCAGTCCTGGCAGCAAGCATTTCAGACTCATGCTGGAGTCCTAAACACTACGAGCTGCCAGTCTGCTTTGTTCACAAAGGAGAACACTCAGAGCTGCCAGCCTGATTTGTTCACAGCCTGTTTGGCTGTGAACAAAGCAGGCTGGCAGCTCTGAGTGTTTAGGACTCCAACATGAGTCAGAAATGCTTGCTGACAGGACTGATCGGGAAAAATACAATAGAAAGAAGCATATTTTTCATTAACATGCTATTGGAAAGTTATTCAACATTCATTAATCTAAAATATATCAAAAGTTTATTTGATGAGAGGTACCCTTTAATATTCTCAAGTGTAAAAGGAATCAGCATCATGCATTTAAAGATAATTTCAGTGCCATTACATCTGTCCAACATTAAAAAGGTCAAAGAACCAGCAAGCAGGAATCACGTCAAAAGAAAGGTGACTGATATAAACAATCTGCATTCAAGTTATCGTATTAAATTATTGTAGATTGCACGGAAAGTCACTCTATTCTAAAAGGATTATTGAGGATTAGGTTTCATTCCATTAGAAAACAAGAATGTAAGGGATTATAACATTAACCCTTCCTTTCACAGGCCTTATTCTCGGAATTAATGTTCTCTGAGCAGAATGAACCAGAGTCCTATTCAACAGCCAGTTGATCATCTAGGACATTTAGCAGCAGGTCTCCCAACAAACATCCCTTTTGTTCTCTCCTTAAAAAGGATTCCTAAAGCCAACAGCACTTCTAAAAAGTGTTGTTTATGTAAAAGATGATCTGGAACCTGGAGACATGCAACATGGTCTAGGATTGTGATTTCTCTGGATTTGGGCCCAGCAGTCCAATTAACAAATATATCATCATCATCTCAAACTGTAGTAAACAGCTGACAGTCTTCAAATGTGCCAGATTAAAGGGGTATTCCAGGCAAAACCTTTTTTTATATATATCAACTGGCTCCGGAAAGTTAAACAGATTTGTAAATTACTTCTATTAAAAAAAATCTTAATCCTTCCAATAGTTATTAGCTTCTGAAGTTTTCTGTCTAACTGCTCAATGATAATGTCACGTCCCGGGAGCTGTGCATGATGGGAGAATATCCCCATAGGAACTGCACAGCTCCCGGGACATGAATCATCAGAGAGCAGTTAGACAGAAAACAACAACTCAACTTCAGAAGCTAATAACTATTGTAAGGATTAAGATTTTTTAATAGAAGTAATTTACAAATCTGTTTAACTTTCCGGAGCCAGTTGATATATAAAAAAAAGTTTTGGCCTGGAATACCCCTTTAATCAATGATAAACCTGGTTTATATGAAGACTGTCTAGTCCAGTGTTCCCCAGCCAGCATGCTTCCATCTGTTGCAAAACTACAACTTCTAGCATTCAGAGAGGCAAACTTTAGTCAGAGGAACAGACAGGGAATGAATAGTAGGTGCTGCAACCTGTGTGATAGTCTCCCTCTGGATGGGAAACTTGCAGAAGTGCTGTGGAAAGGAAGTAGGCAGAAGAATATAGCATTGCTTAACTTTCTGCGCCAGTTCTGGAACTACCAAAAATCTATCTGTTTACAATTTCCAGAATGCATTGGTTTCCCTCAGTGCTTCATCACTGCTTCTCCCAATCTACCTACTTCCTTCACACAGCTCTCCCGCATGTCCCCTGTTTAGTGCTGTTGCAGTACATCTCATTTAACAGCAGACTATCGCACAGTAAGGTTGCCGCACCGGCTATTCATTCCCTGTCTTCTCCTCTGCCTATGGCATTGTTTAGCTCATGCTGTAAAATACACCAGCCTGCTGTAAACACACCATATTCTCCCTTAAAGCGGTACTCCTGTGGAAAACTTTTTTTTAATCAACTGGTGCCAGAAAGTTAAACAGATTTGTAAATTACTTCTATTAAAAAATATTAATCCTTCCAGTACTTATTAGCTGTTGAATACTACAGAGGAAATGGTTTTCTTTTTGGAACACAGAGCTCTCTGCTGACATGACCACAGTGCTTTCTGCTGACATCTCTGTCCATTTTAAGAACTGTCCAGAGTAGGAGAAAATCCCCATAACAAACATATGCTGCTCTGGACAGTTCCTAAAATGGACAGAGATGTCAGCAGAGAACACTGTGGTCAGGATGGCAGCAGAGAGCTCTGTGTTCCAAAATGAAAACCATTTCCTCTGTACTATACAGACCCTAAAAAGTACTGGAAAGATTAAGATTTTTTAATGGAAGTCATTTACAAATCTGTTTAACTTACTGGCACCAGTTGATTAAAAAAAAAAAAAAAAAAAAAGTTTTCCACCGGAGTACCCCCTTAATGTCCCATAAAAAAGGGAGATGGAGATGTAGGCTGTAGGGGTTGGTCAGAGGCGATGACATCACTCAGGGGATGGGCTAGAGCTCAGCATTGTCTTGGGAGAGAGGGAGGAGCCAGGGAGCAAGAGACAACACCACGCTGACAATGAATAGACTACACAGCTTCCTGTCAGAGGTAAATCACTTCAAAAACACACTGAAGCCAGAACAACCTGTGGAAACGCTATATTTGTAAATTATATATATTAAGGTCATATTTAAATAAATAAATAAATGTAATATTGGAACATCCTTTAACTTTGGCTCTGAGCTTAAAGCTAAAAGGGATCTCTCTCCTCGTGGGTAAACACTTCTTGGCGAGGCATAGATTCATGAAAGCTGCTTTGACAGAGCCCATGGGAAATCCAAATTGCATTGGACAAGTTGTTCATGAACAAGCACCATTAATTCCCACAGTAGCATTTAACTGCTGGATGGCAAATATGTACTGTCATAGTGGTTGCCCCGCAAAATGCTTTTCTTGCATTAAGAAAGTGCTGTATTAAAGAAAAAATGGTGAATGTGTTCTCAAACATCACAGACATCATAAAGAGAATGTGAATATAGTGAAAATGCTGAATAAAGTCATAGTAAAAGCAACTAGCATTACAGATTCTGTGCATGAGCAGCTCACAGTTGTCTAATGAACCATCTCAAAGAGGAATATCATTTTCTTACCTTGATCCATCTCTTCTCAATTCTCAGGAGGAATTTTATACTTTTATTTAATACCACAAAAAATAGTAATAGAGAAGGAAACCTCAGGAAGTCTGTCATTGTTATCTTTTCCGGAGATAAGCCTTCCTTTTGTATGAATAAATGCACTCCAAAAAGTGGGGAAAAAATGATATACACATATTATCAACTCAGCCACAGCTTGGCCAAACAAATATCGCCAGAAAACTGCGTGGTGCGCCAAATCTACACACAAGGAGGAATCAATCCACTAAAATACAAGCTACACTGAACAGAAACAAATACACACTTTATAGGGTTCTCCTCCTCAAAATTTTCAGATTCAGGCTGCGTTCACACGGCCGTCTGGACCCTTCTACCGTCAAAAAAAATAAAAAAATAAAAAAACACTGACAATGGATGTTATCCATTTGTATCAAGGGGCCCCCGCGATCTCCTGTACGGGGCCCTGACAGCCCTCGGGAAGGGGGCGTGTCAACCTCCGCACGAAGCGTTGGCCGACACGCCCCCTCTATACAACTCTATGGCAGAGCCGAAGCGCTGCCTTCGGCAATCTCCGGCTCTGCCATAGCGATTTATTGAGGGGGCGTGTCGGCCACTGCTTTGTGCGGTGGTCAACACCAGCTATCTGGCCGGAGAGCCGGGGCCCCGTACAGAGAGATCGCAGTGGGCTCCAGCGGTCAGACCCCCCGCAATCGCAAACTTATCCCCTATCCTAAGGATAGGGGATACGTTTTTCCCCACTGGACTACCCCTTTAACCCCTTAAGGACCAAGCATTTTTCTGTTTTTACACTTTCGTTTTTTTCCTCCTCACCTTTTAAAAATCATAACCCTTTCAATTTTGCACATAAAAATCCATATGAGGGCTTATTTTTTGCGCCATCAATTCTACTTTGGAATGACATGAGTCATTTTACACAAACATTTATGGCAAAACGGGAAAAAAAAATCATTGTGCGACAAAATTTAAGAAAAAACACCATTTTGTAAATTTTGGGGGCTTCTGTTTCTAGGCAGTACATTTTTCGGGAAAAATTACACTATCTTTATTCTGTAGGTCCATACAATTAAAATGATACCCTACTTATATAGGTTTGATTTTGTCGCACTTCTGGAAAAAATCATAACTACATGCAGGAAAATGTATACATTTAAAATTGTCCTTTTCTGACCCCTATAACTTTTTTATTTTTCCACGTTCAGGGCGGTTTGAGGGCTCATTTTTTGCGCCGTGATCTGAAGTTTTAATCGGTACCATTTTTATTTTGATTGGACTTCTTGATCACTTTTTATTCCTTTTTTTATGGTATGAAAAGTGACCAAAAATACGCTATTTTGGACTTTGGAATTTTTTTGCGCGTACGCCATTGACCGTGCGGTTTAATTAATGATATATTTTTATAGTTCAGACATTTACGCACGCGACGATACTACATATGTTTATTTTTATTATGGTTACATATTTTTAATATGGAATTTGGGAAAAGGGGGGTGATTTAAACTTTTAATAAAGAAGGGGTTAATGTGTGTGTTTTTAAACTTTTTTTAAACTTTTTTTTTTTTTTTTTTACACTTTTAGTCCCCTTAGGGAACTTTTAGGAGGAATCATTTGATTCCTCATACAGATGAATGGGATTGCATACAATCCCATTCATCTGTGTGCTCTGCGCTCGATTGATAAAGCCTGGTCCTGCCAGGCTTTATCATTCAGAGCCCCAGAGCCGCTGCAGCAGGAGAGGTGAGCCCTCAGGCTACCTCAGCAGTGGATCGCTCCCCTGCGATCGCGCTGCGGGGGAGCGATCCACCCCACTGGACCACCAGGGACTGTATACAGGCACCTTTAGATGCCGCTGTCAACTTTGACAGCGGCGATCTAAAGGGTTAATAGCCGGCCGCATGTCGGCTATTAACGCCGGCCCCCAGCTACAGGAATCAGCTGGGGGCTGGCCGGTATGACGCGGGCTCGAGTCGGGAGCCCGCGTCATACCCCGGTAACGGCCATTGGACGAGTATAGACGTCCATGGTCGTTATCGGGTTAAAGGCTCATCCGATTTCCATAGACTTCAATGTTAAATTTACTGTATCCATTTTTTCTTCCATTTTTTTTTTTATAGAAGAAAAAATACTGCACGTGCCGTTTTTTCCTGCCTTCATAAAAACGGAAATGAGTGCAGACGGGTACAAAATGGATTGTAAAAAAAATCCTGTTGACATGAATAGGATTTTTTCACAACCGTTTTTAATCCGTCAACAGCCTGCAAGAACGGGAACCAAAACAGGGGGAAAGAAATGGGGACAGACGGCCATGTGAACGCACCCTCAGGCGTACAGTATTTATAGTTTCAAACATATGTTTGTATATATGTGAAAGAATTATTTTGATTTTGAAATAAATCTTGGGAGTTGCAGCTATGGGAACCCCAATGTCCCCTTTAAGGGAGCATATCCACACAAAGTATGTGTATACGTTGCTGAATAGATTAGCTAAAGGTTATGGGACTAACTAATACATTACATGTACAGTAGTCCTTCAAGACAAAGTATTAATTTGTTATGGAGCAACTTTGTATGTACACTATGTTGGTACTTAAATGGGGAATGTTTTTTGCAAAAACTGTATATAAAATGCAGATAACATTATATGTATATTTGTAACATTCATTGGATTACAAATGGGTATATTTTTGGGTGTAAAAATCCTGGCTTGTCCCTGCAGCTATTTCCTGTGCGTCTGTGCACTGAGGACATCTAGGGCTACGTTATTTGCAAATACATTTTATAAAATGTAGATAACTGACCGTGTCCATTCAAAACCACAATTCAATGGAAAAGTTGTAACATTTCATTTGGATTGGCTTCTTGGGGCTACATAAAGACAAAATGCAGATTGGGAAATAAAAGCTTTTTTTTAGAGCTGGTGTAGAGCACGCAGTGCACAAAAAAAAGTGAATGAAGCTGCCCTAACCTGGTGTCCAAGAGAGCTGGAGACGGCAAACATAGAAAACTGGATTGCACTATAGAGAGGTGCTATCATTCAGTGCATGTACCACAGATCTTCAATGCCGGAGACATTGGGGGAGATTCATCAGAAAAGTCGACAAGTTGCCCATAGCAACCAATCAGATGATTGTTTCTTTCATTTTTTAAAAGGCCTATGAAAAATAAAAGAAGCAATCTGATTGGTTAATTTGGGCAACTGGTCAACTTTATCCCAGAACAGGTCTTGATAAATCTCTCTCATTGTATCTCCAATGTAATTTAACCCTAAGAGGACACACAACGTACATGTACATAACTGTGCCCTAGTACTTAGCGCACAACAACGTACATAATGCAGAGACTGAACCAACTGGCTGCAGTCAGAGATAATGGCTGACAACAGCGATCCCTGTGATGTCCACTATTCACCCTTCAGATGCCGTAATCAATACTGAAAAATTTAAATTGTTCTTTTCCCCCCCGATTTTTTATTAAAGGGGTACTATGCCCCTAGACATCTTATCCCCTATCCAAAGGATAGGGGATAAGATGTCAGATCGCCGGGGTCCCGCCGCTGGGGACCCCTGCAATATAACAAGCAGCACCCACCTGTAACTGCTTCCGGAAGCGCTGGAAGCTCTCAGGCAAATTCCTCCCCCTCAATGCAAGTTTATGGGAGGGGGCGTGATGGCAGTAAGTGAGGGTGGGACTAGCACTCCTCTGTGCTCATTCCTGTCCAATCAGACTGCAGCAGGAAGGAGGGGGTTACAGAGCAGCCTGCAGTGATTGGATTAAGAGACCAAGCACAGCACAGCAGACACAGAGGGGAAGATGAGTTTATTAATGCAGAGTGAGGACATGCTCCTTCCAAACCACAGTATGAAAAACCAAGTGAGCAACAGATAGAAGGTATTTGTGAGAGAAATATAGGTCCTAGACACATAAAAATGATATGTACACAATACAGGATTAGGTACTGAGTAACATATATATATTTTTTGTGGGATATGATGACCGGTACACTTAAAGAGGTTCTGTCATTCACTGCAAGTGCATAGCTGTTGATAGTAGTCGTCACTTACAGTCTATAAAGCATCACTTACAGTCATAGTTGTACTGCCACTAAGGACTTAACTGTATGTCCTGGTGAGTTAATTACCAGAGCACCAGGACATACATTTACATTCACTGTGCTGAGGGGGTTAATTGCAAATATTGAATAAAAAGCTATAAACAGATCATAAATAGAGGACTCTGAGTGCGGACTGCGGGAGAGGGTGCATTACTCTCTCCATTTTAAATGATCAGAGATCGCAAGATGCCATCTGTAACAGGAAGACCTTCTAAGTTTTAATAATAGGGAAAATGTCTACATCCCTAAAGGATAACTGGTAGGCCCCTAAGTAACCTACTGTCAGGAAACAAAGCAATCTCACAGGAACTCCGTTTTTGAGAATTCCGTATCTTACATTTTGTGACTGACAAGGTAAATATAATGTAGATATATTTACAGAAAATTATTCTTTGAGTAGCCATGTCTTTTATAAAGCGTATAATCTAACAAAACATTCTGTCATGGCAAAATATCCAAATAGCAGTTTAGGTTTTTGAGCGCAACAACACAGATTATGGATAAAGAATGCAAGAAACAGAATATTACTATAGAAGAAGAAGGTGGTGCCCGAATGTTTCTTTACATTACTATCAAAGCTGACAACAGGATTTATTTATTATTTTTATTTTTTCAAACCAAGGAGATTTAAAGATATACTGAACAAAAGACAAATGTGAACATAGGGACAATTCATGAAGGACTTTGTTTAATATTAAATAAAACATGGCTTGAATTTTTTATATACAATTTTTATTTTCTTAAATCTCAATTTAGACTAGCTGAAGATGGCCTAAAAACTGATTATTATTATTATTATTATTATAGTCCCGAAATTCCTCTTTAACCCCTTCCCGACCCATGACATACATGTACGTCATGGGTCAACCCCCACTCTATGACGCGGGTCCGGCCCGGCACCTAGCAACGGCTGGGACCTGTGGCTAATAGCGCACGGCACTGATCACAGTGCCACACGCTATTAACCCTTTAGACGCAGCGTTCAAAGTTGATCGCCGCATCTAAAGTGAAAGTTAATAAGTGCCGGTTAATAAGTGCCGGTTAGCCGCAGTGAAATTGTGGCGTCCCGAACAGCTGTAGGACACGAGGAGGGTCCCCTTACCTGCCTCCTGGTGTCCGATCACCGAATGATTGCTCAGTGCCCGAGATCCAGGCATGAGCAGTCAAGCGGCAGAATCATTGAGCAATGTTATCCTATGGGATAACAATGCTCAATGAAAAAGATCAGTGTGTGCAGTGTTATAGCAGAGGAGCACCCCTTTAATAAGCTATGTATTAATCCCCCTGTATATCATAGGTACAATGTCCTGGATGTTTACATCAATCTATAAAATACTAAATAAACAGTATATCGCATGTTTTAGTTGCTTGAAAAGGGTTGATACAAAACTTATCAATAATGGATAAGCAAAGTAGCCTTAGAATGGCACACCATGACCCCAAAATGCCAGGTGCGGTGAGACAAAACCATAAAATGATTATCACCTAAAGAAAATGATTCAATTTGTTCTATGGTGCAATGAGACCTGCTCAGAGGGTAATCCTGAATGTAGCAAAATAAGCTTTCTGTACCCATTACTACATGAACTCTACCCGTGCACCAGGGCAAATATGAGTTCTTATTCTAATTAAGAATTAGTTTCCATAGAAACAGATTTGCTGTAAAAAATGAATGCTTCAGGGGCATGGGACATTCTTACCTATATAGCACATAAACTATTTCTGGTATTTCTATATACATTTAGTATAAAAGCATTGGTGCAGACAGAGTTTTAGTGAGACTCTATGGCACATAGCAATTTTAAGCTAAAGTAGATCAAACAGAGCAGCAAAAACATTTTTCTGTTTCATCTGCACGGAGTATTCTCTATGTAAATATAGTTTAATATGGACGATAAAATTAGTTAATGATACCTAATACATTATAAGGGATTAATATACACGGATAAATCATAACATTGAAACGACCTGCCTGACACTGTGTAGTCCCCTCTTCCCAGCTCTGATCTATTAAAGAGGTACTTCCATGGTATATAACGGTATCCCCCCCTCCCCCAAGATTAATTAGCCCAGAGCTGCACTGTCCCCATCGGAGTACAACTCATGTCACCCGCAAACGCTGCCTCCTGGTCCTCCTGTTTGTTGCGGCCGCCGGCGCTGACACTCTATACTGTGCGGTATTCCTATACTGTATCCCTGTGCTCGGGCTGCAAAAGGTAAACAAAATAAACTAACGCATGTTCCGACGTCTGCCTTACGCTGGGGACGTGAACGTCGGACAGCCATCAGCCCATCACCGGCCACAGCAATGTTCCGCCTCGGCTGGCGATAGGCTGAGCCCACTGTCCTGTAAGAAGCCGGCTTCTTACATGACAGTGGGCTCAGCCTATCACCAGCCGAGGCGGAACATCCCTGCGGCCGGTGATAGGCTGACTGCTGTCCAACGTTCCATTCCCTGGGAAGCTGGTCCGGACCGACGGGGAAGGTGAGGTAAACTTTATTTTGTTTCCCTTTTGCAGCCCGGGCACAGGGATACAGTATAGAGCAGTGGTTTGCAACCTGCGGACCTCCAGATGTTGCAAAACTACAACTCCCAGCATGCCCGGACAGCCGTTCGCTGTCCGGGCATGCTGGGAGTTGTAGTTTTGCAACATCTGGAGGTTGAAGACCACTGGTCGAGTGTCAGCGCCGGCGGCCGCGACAAACAGGAGGACCAGGAGGGCACCACTTGCAGGTGACACATGTGTGTAGTAGCGCTGGGGTGATAATTAATTTGGGGGGGGGGAGAACAGCGCTCACGGGTCACATATGATTAGTAGTAGCGCTGGGCTGATCATTCATTACCCAGGGGGAGGGGCCAAACCGGTATTGCGTTATGGGTTAAAATTCATATCGTGCAGCACAAAAATTTCGGTATTCGGTATGAACCGGTATACTAGAGATGAGCGAACTTACAGTAAATTTGATTCGTCACGAACTTCTCGGCTCGGCAGTTGATGACTTATCCTGCATAAATTAGTTCAGCTTTCCGGTGCTCCGGTTAGCTGGAAAAGGTGGATACATTCCTAGGAAAGAGTCTCCTAGGACTGTATCCACCTTTTCCAGCCCACCGGAGCACCTGAAAGCTGAACTAATTTATGCAGGAAAAGTCATCAACTGCAGAGCCGAGAAGTTCGTGACGAATCGAATTTACTGTAAGTTCGCTCATCTCTACGGTATACCGCCCAGCCCTACTGTAAACTGCTTTTTTTTTTAATCACTACATATATGTTAGGTGACCCACAAATAAAAAGTGACTTTTTTGATAATAGAGGCGTGTGTACTGAAAACCGTTCCCAGTTACATGAAATGCGATTTTCTTTTACTGTTGCTTTACTGTGTTGTATGGTACATAGGTGCTGACGGATCACAATTACCCATAAAATGTGGTTACTGCGCAGTGTGAATTTCCGCGACAAACATTGTATGCGATGTGTTTTGCAGTCATCCCAGCAAAACAAAGGCCTGATGGCATGACATTCGCATCGAGGGAACTTCTCTTCGTGCGAGGCTGTTACACCGCGATACCTTGTAACACTGCTGAAGAGACCTCATGCGATTAAATGGAAATCTTTCTTAATGCACATTTGCTCCTTCCTGCTAATAATGCACAAGGGATAGGAATTAATATGCAGGGTTATTAAGCAGAGTCATTACCTGGTGATGTATTGTTTTCCACAACCAACCGTTGTTAGGCTTATTCCATGCAGCTCTGGGATACAGCATAAAACCTGGTGAAATAAAAAGATATTATTACTTATTTATGAAGAGGTAATATGTCCCCAAGTGTTGGTCTATTAGTAAACACAGCAAATGTATCATTCATTAAAATTTCCAAATAGCAGAGAAGTTATGATTTAAAGGGAACCTGTTACTTTTAAAGAGGTTATCCGGGGATAGAAACACAGAGCCAATTTCTTCCCAAAACAGCACTACCCCTGTCACAACTACAGGTTGGGTGTATTATTACAACTCCATTTACCTCAATGGAACTGAGCTGCAATACCACACACAACCTGAGGACAAAAGTGAGGCTGTTTTGGGAAGATGCTGTTTTGGGAAGATGCTGTTTTGGGAAGAAATTAGCTCTGTGTTTCCATCCCTGGATAAGGGTGGGTTCACGCCACGATTTTTCTATACAGTTTTTGGATCAGTTTTTTTTTTTTTTTTTTTTTTAAACCGTACAGCATAGAATTTCCATTCAAAACCGTATGCACCATAGTGTATACGGTTGTCTCATTTTTTTTTCACACCACACTGTTTTTTACTTTTTTTTCTGGACAGAAAACCGTGGCCTACTACGGTTTTTGGTCCGGATGAAAAACCGTATTTACTCATATACGTTTTTTTTTATTTATTTATTTTTTAACATGGGAGTCAATGGGAACCGCACAGACCTGTATGTGCGTATGGTTCCATCCAGTTTTTACCATACGGTTTTTGACTTTGCACAGTTTTGTTTTCTTGGAATTTCAATCAAACAAGTGAAACTTTATTCATAATGGAGTCTGGGCGGTTCCCGAGACAGGTGTCATCAGAGAGCACTTAGACAGAAAAGAACAACCTTAACTTCAGAAGCTCATAAGTACTGAAAGGATTAAGGTTATTCTTTTCTAAGTGCTCTCTGATGACACCTGTCTCGGGAACCGCCCAGTTTAGAAGCAAATCCCCATAGCAAACCTCTTCTAAACTGGACGGTTCCTGAGACAGGTGTCATCAGAGAGCACTTAGACAGAAAAGAACAACTTTAACTTCAGAAGCTCACAAGTACTGAAACGATTAAAATTTTTTAATAGAAGTCATTTTCAAATCTGTTTAACTTTCTGGAGCCAGTTGAGATATAGATATAGATATAGATATAGATATAGATATATATATATATATATATATATATATATATATATATGTGTGTGTATATGTATATATAAAAAGTTTTTCCCTGGAATACCCCTTTAAATAGTGAAAGTTATATCCCAGCAAAACATTTTAAGGGTATATTTACACAAGTTTGCTTTGTTAAAATACTGCCTCGGGAACAATATCATACAGCACAGACAACTTTATGAAATTAATTTGCCATAACAACAATAATAACCTAATTCATTATCCATAAAATATGCAGGTGATAGGCCCGCGTTTCATGACTTTGAACAACGCATTTAGTTTTGTTGCAAAGGACACTACTAATCCATGATCCAAATCTCCCTGTACTGGCCCCAGTTATGAGTAATAGTCCAAATAAGAAAAAGTCCTGATAGAATTGTGTTATAAAAGTGAGAAATTGTAAGCATAGCGCTGACCACAACCTGCAATCTGCAGTCTGTAAATGTTGCTTTTGAGAATCCTTCCCGAGGAATTGATGTGCAACGTATTTCATATTCTTCCAATTGTTGGGGAATTTATCTTATCTCTCTATTAATGAATCCAATGTATAACAGGGCTGCATCATTTACTGGCATTTAAAGCAGATATATAGCACATAGCGCGGCAAACAAATCACTTCTGTGACAGCGGCAATACCAAAAACGATAATTATGATGAGACAGGCAGTCAATGGGAAAATCAATGTCATTTTAATAGCACACCAGGAAGCTGATGGATTTGCAAGGTGACCCCCTCCAGCATTTCTCATGGACGGCCATGTCTTCATCTACCTTTTATCGCCATCCAGAGGGTAGGAAGGTGCTTTGGTTGCCTCACTTTTTATGTACAATAAGCAGAACATCAATAATAATGTCAGCCGCTCTTACCCATATGACGGCAAAGCAATCTACATAAATGAACATCCATGCGGCGGGATTCTTCAAGGTCAGCTTGCTGTTAACCTTATCAGTAAAATTGCCAGGTTTACATAACGCCCAAAATCTCTCTAAATAGCAGACACACAAGATTCTATAATTCCCAGGACAATAAGGAGTGAACTGATCTGGGGACATAAGCATTGTGCAAAGGTTTCTCTTTATTTTACACCATACAATGGATCTGATCATTCGGCCTCATGCTGTCTCCTAATAGAATGACTGTCAGGAAAAGCATGTCAATTATTAGCATGTCATTCTACCAGAGAAAATGAGCCAGGACATTGTTCAGACCGTACGACACCACACCGAGCTCTTCATTTTAGGTGTATGTTCAGATACAGAGAGACTAGTTGGCTACAATAGATCTGTGTGCTACACGTGGATTTGGCTTCACTTCTTACACTAGAAAATTCACAGTAAGCTTAAAAGGGTACTCCGCCCCTAGACATCTTATCCTCTATACAAAAGATAGGGGATAAGATGTCCGATCACGGGGCCCGCCGCTGGGAACCCCCATGATCTCTCCTGCAGCACCTCGAGTTATCAGTTGTACGGAGCCAAGTTTTCTCCGCGGCTGATGACTCCCGATACAGGGGCTGGAGTATTGTGACGTCACGCCCCGCCCCCTCAATGCAAGTCTATGGGAGGGGGTGTGACAGCCGTCACGCACCCTCCCATAGACTTGCATTGAGGGGGCGGGGTGTGATGTCACGAGGGGGGCGGAGCCGTGATATAACGAAACTCCGGCCCCTGTATTGTCCATCATCAGCGATCATGGAACGATCCCTGCTCCGTGCAGCTGAGGAACGGGGGTGCTGCAGGAGATATTGGGGGGTCCAGCCGCTGGGATAGGGGATAAGATGTTTAGGGGCAAAGTAGCCCTTAAAAATACATTGGCTTCCCCTTCCAGTACATTGGCTTTGATTAACTAGTGTTAACCCAACACGCATTGGTCAGGTTGTGCCAAAAAAAAGGCATGCCCAGTGAACAACAAAAGTGTGTGTGTATAGGAGGGGGGGGGGGGGGGGGGGTGAATTCACACAAAATCTGGTAAATAAATGGCTGGAAATTCCCACCAAGAAATATCTGGTCAAAAAACTTTTCCCGTTTGTGAATCCAGATAGTAAACAGAGTAGAATCATACAAGTCTAAAGCAACATTCCACACTAACAAAAAACCAACACACAGTATATCAGGGGCCATTGTGTTGTACTTTCTAGTTGGCCTCCAACAAATCCATCACAATGACCATAGTCCACACTACCAAGCTCATGAAGAGAAAGGGATACAAGAAATGATTTGAATAAATATTTGATGAGAAAATATAAAATATAAGATGAATTATAAGTAACCTCTAGTTTGGAAATAAGCCTGGAAAATAAGGAGATTTACACTGCCTGTACCACGGGCAGCATCAAATCCTGACAGGCTTCCTGACCACAGACAACTTAAACTCAGAAACACTGCAGAAAAAGACAGAGGCCCAGATTTACTAATAGGCTACGTTTCTATGAAACTTATTTTTTGAGGCTTTTTTGTTTTGTTTTTTACCTGAAAAAAAAAAAAAAAAAAAAAAAAAGAATCTCTATTAGATTGTATTTTGCCGTTTTTAATTCCCACAGAAATCTATGGGAGAAAAAAAAAATGTCAAGATTTCTTGGAATCTAAACAAAATATAGTCTCTGCATGCTATGACAAAACCACTGAGACAAAAAAAAAATTCCCAAAGAGCAGGGAAAAAAACCACTAAAGGAATATAAGATTTGTTTTTGTTTCTGTCAGGTCATATGTTGATAGAGACAGCCCAAGAGGGGCCTAATGTATGAGTAGGCATGAGGCTGTTAATATACAGTAGCTAGCAAATATTGCAACAGGAAATTTTTTCTTAAAGGGGTACTCCGTCCCTAGATATCTTATCCCCCACCCTTAGACATCTTATTCCCTGCTGGGGACCCCCGCGATCTCGGCTGCAGCACCCTACACATCCACTGCACGGTGCAAACTTCGCTCCATGCTGGATGACTGTCAATGCGGGGCGGAGGCTCGTGATGCCATGGTCACTCCCTGCTTGTGACGTCACTGCCATGCCCCCTCAATGTAAGTCTAGACTTGAGGGGGCGTGGCTGTGACGTGATGAGCGGGCCGCGGCCGTGACGTCACAAGCCTCCGGCGCTGCACTCTAAACAAACGCCGGGTGCAGCAGGGAGATCGGACATCTTATCCCCTAATAAGATGTCTTTGGATGGAGTACCCCTTTAAGACTGGTGTCTGAAATGCTGATCTCTGTAAATCTCTAACCCCCCCCCCCCCCCCCCCCCCCCCGCTAGTCCCCCCGCTAGTAGTAGCATAGAGAAAGTACTGACTCAGAACCCAGTTTTGTGTATAGAAAAATCAATCACGGCTGATGTTACCAGGGGACGCTGCATCCAGGCAGGCTGCCGTCTATAAGCTGCTCTCAGTTCTGGCTCATATGACATAATAGGTCTCGGAGCCATGGGCACTTCAGAATGGACCTGTGATCTGCATGGCCCAGGGCCTTGGCTAAGCAGCTACTTGTTTAGATCATTGACATTGAAAAGCTGAATGGCCATTATGCTTCAGATTCCAGGATCTCGGGATTGATGCAATAAAAATACTTTGCATAGCAGTAAATGTTTAAGCTACCGTATATATAAAAGTTGCTAAAATTCAGAAGATTCCTTACTGTTTTTTTTTTTTGCATTCTCCGAATCCCTCTCACTAGCGAATGATTCTTGTAGCAGGGAAGATACGGCGACATCAAAACCTTCCCAGCTACCCTCCAGCTTGTCTACAGGCTGCAGACACATAACATTTACAGCAGTGTGTAGCCTGTACTCCATAAACACATTATAGCCCACCATAAACAGAGGCCTATGTGTTACTGATGGGCTCTACGGATGACAGCGGACACTTTGATTTCTCAGCGGCTCTCCCGCAGCAGGAGTGATTGAGTGAGTGAGACTATATTAGGGATTTGCACAGGACCCAGTTCTGTAATATATTAGCTTTAGTATGCTTTACCCACTTGACTTGATATGTGTAGATATCTACAATTACTTTAGCAATTTTACAATTCTTCATTTAAATGTTTAGCCTAGTATTTTTTGTAAATGTGTGGGCAAGGGGGGTGGAATAAATCTAAGCTTTATAAAGGGTACTCCACTGCCTGAGCATTCGGAATATTTTGCTTCGAACACTGGGTGCAGGCTGTGGGGCTCGTGACTTCTCGACCACGCTTCTTGTGATGTCACGTCACGCCCCTTCAATGAAAGTCTATGGGAGGGGGCGTGGCAGATGCCACGCCCCCTCCCATAGACTTGCATTGAGGGGGCATGGTGTAACATCACTAGGGGCGTGGCTGTGACGTCACAACCCCCACAGCCTGCACCCAGCCTTCGTAAAAAAAAAAAAAAGCAGGGCAGTGGAGTACCCCTTTAACTCACTACAGGTATCTATAGCTGTTTAAACATCAATTCATCCTTTCCGAAAATTGTGGCTGCCCTTAAATATTATACTGTCATATGTTAGGATAACAAGGCACAGATTTCAATCTGAAATCCAAGTGGCAGCACACAAAAATTCTGTAGGCAAGGAACCAATCCTTTATTCACAACCCAAATGTCAGTCATTCTGAACACTGAGCCAGCTAATGCTGAGCAAATGAAGGGAATGCTCAGTCTTTTTTGTGTGTTAATAAAGTATCATATTTAAATTAATTGCACTTTTAAGTAGTCAGCATTTGCACAAAAAATGTGCAATGTGTAAATGGCCCTGTTGTTCCCAACAACTTCCTCCATTTCCTAGCCAGTGCGATTTCTAACATATTTTAAATCACTCCATTTGCCAAAAATGGCTCCCTATCCTAGAAAACGGCAATAATGTCTTGGCTACTAGGTGTCTTACTTCTCTGCACTTTGCTGCCCACTGCTTTTTGTCAAGGGAAATCTGTCTGTAGTAAAAGATCAGGACAAATTTCAGAAAGTAAGGGGTAGGGGGTCAGAAATAGTTCTCTATATATTAGAGATAGCATTGGCTGGTCTGCCTAGTACAAAAGGTCTATAGTGTTCCTCATAAAGGTAAATCTAAGCTGACGTGTGCACCTTCTAAAAAAAAAAAAAAATTCTTAAATTTGCACATCTTAATCCAGCACATCACTTAAAGGGATAGTCCTGCCCTAAAACATCTTATCCCCTATCCATCTTATCCTCGCTGAAGGGGACCCCCACAATCTCTCATGCAGCACCCACCTGTCTCCGCTGCACAGAGCGATGTTCGCTCAGTGTCTGAAGACTCACGACGACGGGGCCGGAGTATCATGACATCATGACTCCGCCCCTTGTGACGTCATGCCCCACCCTCTCAATACAAGTCTATCCTTAGGATAGGAGATAAGTATACGGGCAGGAGTACCCCTTTAATCCAGCAGCACTATTTCTGGCCATTAAATAACTAGTATATCATGTTTTTCAGATTTATGCTCTGCAGGCTTCACCTCTACTTTGCAGTTCTCCCACAGCCTGGTAGGCAAAGCTTCCTCCTCCCCCCTCCATAGACTTGTATTGCTTGTCTTGTGGATACAGGACACAGCGGAGCTGATTTTCAGAGAAGAAGATTGGAGCAGTAGGGGGGAAAGTTTGATAAAAGGAGAAAAACATTTTTGCCTAATAGGATATATTACAAAGTTTCTTATATTCTTGTGTACTAAGTATTTCAAATGACAGTATCTATTTATGTTTGGGTTTACATGTAGTATGACAGTATCCATTTATGTCTGGGTTTACATGTAGTATGACAGTATCTATTTATGTCTGGGTTTACATGTAGTATGACAGTATCTATTTATGTCTGGGTTTACATGTAGTATGACAGTATCTATTTATGTCTGGGTTTACATGTACTATGACAGTATCTATTTATGTCTGGGTTTACATGTACTATGACAGTATCTATTTATGTCTGGGTTTACATGTAGTATGACAGTATCTATTTATGTCTGGGTTTGCATGTAGTATGACAGTATCTATGTCTGGGTTTGCATGTAGTATGACAGTATCTATTTAAGTCTGGGTTTACATGTAGTATGACAGTATCTATGTTTGGGTTTACATGTAGTATGACAGTATCTATTTATGTCTGGGTTTACATGTAGTATGACAGTATCTATGTTTGGGTTTACATGTAGTATGACAGTATCTATTTATGTCTGGGTTTACATGTAGTATGACAGTATCTATGTCTGGGTTTGCATGTAGTATGACAGTATCTATTTATGTTTGGGTTTACATGTAGTATGACAGTATCTATGTCTGGGTTTGCATGTAGTATGACAGTATCTATTTATGTTTGGGTTTACATGTAGTATGACAGTATCTATGTTTGGGTTTACATGTAGTATGACAGTATCTATGTTTGGGTTTACATGTAGTATGACAGTATCTATTTATGTCTGGGTTTACATGTAGTATGACAGTATCTATTTATGTCTGGGTTTGCATGTAGTATGACAGTATCTATGTCTGGGTTTGCATGTAGTATGACAGTATCTATTTATGTTTGGGTTTACATGTAGTATGACAGTATCTATGTTTGGGTTTACATGTAGTATGACAGTATCTATTTAAGTCTGGGTTTACATGTAGTATGACAGTATCTGTTTGGGTTTACATGTAGTATGACAGTATCTATGTTTGGGTTTACATGTAGTATGACAGTATCTGTTTGGGTTTACATGTAGTATGACAGTATCTATTTATGTCTGGGTTTACATGTAGTATGACAGTATCTATTTATGTCTGGGTTTGCATGTAGTATGACAGTATCTATGTCTGGGTTTGCATGTAGTATGACAGTTTCTATTTATGTTTGGGTTTACATGTAGTATGACAGTATCTATGTTTGGGTTTACATGTAGTATGACAGTATCTATTTAAGTCTGGGTTTACATGTAGTATGACAGTATCTATGTTTGGGTTTACATGTAGTATGACTATCTATTTATGTCTGGGTTTACATGTAGTATGACAGTATCTATGTTTGGGTTTACATGTAGTATGACAGTATCTATGTCTGGGTTTACATGTAGTATGACAGTATCTATTTATGTCTGGGTTTACATGTAGTATGACAGTATCTATTTATGTCTGGTTTTACATGTAGTATGACAGTATCTGTTTGGGTTTACATGTAGTATAACAGTTTCTATGATTGGGTTTACATGTAGTATGACAGTATCTATGTTTGGGTTTACATGTAGTATGACAGTATCTATGTTTGGGTTTACATGTAGTATGACAGTATCTATTTATGTTTGGGTTTACATGTAGTATGACAGTATCTATGTTTGGGTTTACATGTAGTATGACAGTATCTATTTATGTCTGGGTTTACATGTAGTATGACAGTATCTATGTTTGGGTTTACATGTAGTATGACAGTATATTTATGTCTGGGTTTACATGTAGTATGACAGTATCTATGTTTGGGTTTACATGTAGTATAACAGTTTCTATGATTGGGTTTACATGTAGTATGACAGTATCTATGATTGGGTTTACATGTAGTATGACAATATCTATTTATGTTTGGGTTTACATGTAGTATGACAGTATCTATGTTTGGGTTTACATGTAGTATTACAGTATCCATGTCTGGGTTTACATGTAGTATGACAGTTTCTATTTATGTCTGGGTTTACATGTAGTATTTTGGTCAGTATTTTATAGCCAAAACCAGGAATAAAACAGAACAAAATCTAATAGGGGACATTCACACATACTGTATTTGTTGCGGATGTTGTGTTCAGCAACTTATTAACACTGATTTACACAGCGTGAAATCCGCAGCAAACACTGCACATGTTAATTTACCCTTTTGTTGCTAATGTTTATATGTTTTGGACCCACTTCTGGTTTAGGCTAAAAATACTAACCAATATACAGTGACCCCCCGACCTAGGATGGCCCCGACATAGGATAATTTCAACATACGATGGTCTCTCAGAGGCCATCGCATGTTGAAGGCAGCATCAACATAAGATGCTTTTTTTTTATATCGGGGCCATCGCATAAACGGCTATCCGGCAGCACAGACTGCTTCAGCTGCCGCCATATAGCCGTTTACGGTGCCCCGTGTGGTCCGATGACGATCACTCGCCTGTCCTCGGGACTCAGTTGCGTACTCCTCGGGATTCCCTGCATCACCGGCGCTCTCCGTCGTCATTACGTCTCCGCGCACACCGTCCCGTCATCCAATAGGAGCGGCGTGCATAGCGACGTGATGGCGGCGACGGAGAGCAACGTTCCCAGGCAGCAGAGACCTTCCTGGAGCGTCAGGGACACCACGGGGACGCAGCGACATCCAGGGCAGCGGTGACGGTCCGGAGCGGTGGGGACACGCGAGTATAACCTCCAATATACTTTACATTGCACGGATCCCTCAACATACGATGGTTTCAACAAACGATGGTTCATTTGGAATGGATTACCATCATATGTTGAGGGACCACTGTATTAAGTGTGATTCCTACCTAAGATCAGCATAGGGAACACCCCATTTACTTTTTTGGGGTTCATGTAATTACAAAATTATTAGTGTTGCTGTGGTCATCCCCCTCTCTCTCGCACTGCATGGACCTTTTTTTCATATATATTATATATATATATATATATATATATATATATATATATATATATACACACATACACACACATATAAGAGAAAGAATAGCTGATGCTACAAATGTTATGAAACACAATATTTTCCAACTGCAGGGCTCAGCCTTTAAAACGCTAGACTAAATTTCTGTCTAAATTGACTAAAATTGTGCCAGATCACAAATAATATTAAATTACCAGATTTTGCTGTATTCCAATCCAAATTCTATCAGGGAGACAAAAGTATAACCTACAGTACATTATGAAAGCTAGAAAAAACACACCCTAATATCTGAGGCTGAACAGCAGACAATGACTTTACGAGGTTTATGCATGACTTCATTAAAATATCTGTGGCGTTACATCAAAATTCACATCTGTCGTAGGGAATTGAAACATTTTTAGACATTCTATCTGGCTGCACATGAACATCAAACTATCATTTATAAAGATTCAAAAATTTGTTCTATTAAGGTTTAAACCATACAAGAACATTTTTATGGGGAAATAACCGTATGTTTCCTTGGCACACATGACTGCATTCTACAATGAGTATCTGTGTGTGTGGGGGAGTCATGTGAGGGGACTGTAGGTATAAATAAAAGGTGCTAATGTGACAATATCACTTGTGTGAGCTGTAATAACCCCATATTCCAACAAAGTGAACAGAAATGTGGTGGAGAGAGACTCAGATCTTCAGCAAAACCCAATTTAGGACTCATGCACCCAGTCATGTTACTGTTCTATTTGGCACAGAGCCATGACAGGGGCTTCAACAGAGAGCCCCCTTCTGTACACCACAATTTTTGGGGGGGGGGGGAGGGGGGGAATTAGGAGGTGTGCATGGTCTGTGACACATTTTGCACAAAAAAAAGACAGTACTAACGAAAAAATGTTAAATGTGCCAAATACATTAACCGTATTCACCATTTTGAATGCGGTGCAAAATATTGGGGTAAAGTAAGCTACTAAAGGGGAGAAAAGAAAACATTATACAGTTTTGAGTCAGTAGTTTTATCCCAAATAGGCAATGAAGGAGACAGGCTTCA
Organism: Hyla sarda; assembly: GCF_029499605.1. Classification (NCBI taxonomy): domain Eukaryota; kingdom Metazoa; phylum Chordata; class Amphibia; order Anura; family Hylidae; genus Hyla; species Hyla sarda. The sequence continues at coordinate 121,824,466 of NC_079190.1, read as the reverse complement.
CTACAGAGCCAGACGAGCATCGAGCCAGGGAGTAAAGAGTGCTGTCTATAACTAGGGACCGACTGATGTCTGCATGACTAGCAAATGTTCCACTGAACCAGTATACTTATACATATACATACATATATACATATACATATACATACATACATATATATATATATATATATATATATATATATATATATATATATATACACATATACACATACACACATACACACACAGTACAGGCCAAAAGTTTGGAAACACCTTCTCTTTCAGAGTTTTCTTTATTTTCATGACTATGAAAATTGTAGATTCACACTGAAGGCATCAAAACTATGAATTAACACATGTAGAATTATAGACATAACAAAAAAGTGTGAAACAACTGAAAATATGTCATATTCTAGGTTCTTCAAAGTAGCCACCTTTTGCTTTGATTACGGCTTTGCACACTCTTGGCATTCTCTTGTTGAGCTTTAAGAGGTAGTCACCTGAAATGGTTTTCACGTCACAGGTGTGCTGGTGTGGAGGAGGTGGTGTGATGGTGCTTTGCTGGTGACACTGTTGGGGATTTATTCAAAATTGAAGGCATACTGAACCAGCATGTCTACCACAGCATCTTGAAGCGGCATGCTATTCCATCCGGTTTGCGTTTAGTTGGACCATCATTTATTTTTCAACAGGGCAATGACCCCAAACACACCTCCAGGCTGTGTAAGGGCTATTTGACCAAGAAGGAGAGTGATGGGGTGCTGCGCCAGATGACCTGGCCTCCACAGTCACCGGACCTGAACCCAATCAAGATGGTTTGGGGTGAGCTGGACCGCAGAGTGAAGGCAAAAAGGGCCAACAAGTGCTAAGCATCTCTGGGAACTCCTTCAAGACTGTTGGAAGACCATTTCAGGTGACTACCTCTTGAAGCTCATCAAGAGAATGCCAAGAGTGTGCAAAGGAGTAATCAAAGCAAAAGGTGGCTAGAACTTAGAATATGACATATTTTCACACTTTATGTATATAATTCCACATGTGTTAATTCATAGTTTTGATGCCTTCAGTGTGAATCTACAATTTTCATGATAATAAAGAAAACTCTGAATGAGAAGGTGTGTCCAAACTTTGTCTGTACTGTAATATATATATATATATATATATATATATATATATATATATACATACATATACATACATCTACACATATAAATAAAATAAAAAAATGATATATAAAAAAATAAATAAATATATATACAGACACACACACACCCCAGTAGTAGCCAGGAAATTTAAACAGACAGATATCCTTGCGCCAAGACAATCATTAATTGTACTCTTTAAAGTGATATCCCAGCCTTATAATATTTATTCCCTATAAAGTGTACCCCTCTATTCACCAGAATGGGACTAGGAGGTAGGCAGATTGGTAGATTGTGACAACCAGTGTTTCTCCCAGTGGTGTGCTCTCCCCTAATATCCTTCTGCTATGGTTTATAGCTATAAGTAGGTTTGTATTTGCTTTTAATATTTTAATATGCACGACTTAATAAAATGCTCGGTGCAAACTTAAAACGCGTTATATAGTGCTACCACGTACTTTGTTTGAAGTGTAGGTTATACGTTTTATTAAACAAATATTTGAAGAAGCGCCAGAACTGGATTTTCTTTTTTCTATTCGCTATGCTGTATGCCAAGATTCGGAGGAGATCAGGTTTATCCAGGGTTGCTGACCTTCCTATATACCATACTGACATAGATGTTGTGCTCTGAGCATACCCAACGTCGGTGGGCCTAATCTATTTGATATTTCTTTGCACTAAGATCCCGCTTCGGTCTCTCTCTCTTTTTGTCTTTCACAACTCCAGTAAGCTTGTATCCTGTCACTCCATACAGAGTATAAAACCCTCCAACCAACGAAGTGTTCATCCCCTCCCTCCTGCACAGGTCATCAATGCTTAGGGCTGGAGCACCCCTTTAAAAGAAAGGATGAATAAGACAGAATTTTACCTCACGGTAGCTGAGAGATAACACACTATAAGATGGTAAAGGAGCAAAGCTTGACATTTTCAGGGTTGAACAATCCGGCCAATTGTAATCGACGAGCATGAATTCTGACATTTCCCTTCAAAACACTGTTTACCTTCTACAATAACCTCACCTGCCACTTCTGGTTAACAATCTTCACTGCTATAATCCAAGACATTGCCCTTCCAACCTCATCATCCTCTCAACGTGCCCTGAGATCTATGAAGAAAAGCCTCGTGTTAAGCTGCATTAACTTTCTACTTGTTCCAAACAAATATCTGGTGCAATTATGCTTAACAAAAATGGACAACCCTTCTCCGGATAGTGGGGGAGATTTTTTCAAAACCTGTGCAGAGGAAGAGTGGTGCAGTTACCCATAGCAACCAATCAGATTGCTTCTTTCATTTTCCACAGGCCTCTTTAGAGGCCTGTGGAAAATGAAAGAAGCAATCTGATTGGTTGCTATGGGCAACTGCACCACTCTTCCTCTGCACAGGTTTTGATAAATCTCCCCAGTGTGTCTACTAGGGTCTGTGACTTCTCCAGTTCCTCACTTCAAAAACCCTTTTCAAATGGAAGCCACAGGAGGAGAGGTCACAATAAAAGAGCCGCACGTGTATACGAGATGTAGTATTATATGCCAGCCATCCAAATGAACTGCTGACAATAGTGGCTCAAAGTGAAATCTACAGGGGTGGGTCCATATGGGCAAAAACATCTTAACCCCTATCTATAGGATAGGGGATAAGATGTCTGATCACAGGGTGCCCGCTGCTGGGACCCCCGCAATCTCCCTGCAGCACCCGCATTCTATGCGGGGCTGCATCTCCAGGCTCGGAAACCTCCAAGTTTCCGGGACTGGAAACATGACGTAACATCATGTCCCCTTGTGACATCACACCACGCCCCCTCCATTCATGTCTATGGGAGAGGGAATGAGGGACGATCTATACATAGAACACATAGCAAGAAAATATACAACTATTCTTGTAATTGAAATCATTACAGGCAAGCCAGTGCTGGGCTTGAACTTATACAGAAGCCTATCAGAAAAAGCAGAGCTGAAGATTACCATGCTGAGCCAATAAGCTCCACCTAACTGTGGCCAGTTAGAGCACCACTTTTCCATTCGTATTAATGTTGCAAAACCTAGATCCACTGTAAGTCTACTGAAATAATCTTGGATCACTAGAGGACCCTTAAATTCCAGCTGTAATACAAACAATAAAACAATAAAAATACATCCATATAAACTGGCCTAGCTCCATTACTCATTGGACAATGCAGCTAAACTGCAGTCACCAACCACAGATGTTCCCTAAAAAAGCAGAGAAAAAAAAATAAATTAAATAAAAAGCAAACAGTAAAGCCTATATAACTAGTTAATTTGGTCTCTCCCGACAGTCAGCGTTTGTTGCTAGGAGTCATGCCTGCATGAATGACATCACCAGAAGTGACAGCCGGCCTGCAGAGAGATGTGGACCATTAAACATGGCAGCACAGAACAATGCCGGGTAGCCCATAGCTTCCAGTTTAATCGAATTATGCCGCTCATATGCGTATTTTGTCATAGGGTGTCAAACATCATGCCATTAATGTGCATGGAGCTATTTACATTCACATCCTTTTATGATTAGAACCTGTCCTTTAAATGCACATTTATTTATGTTCTTTCATTACAAACAGAAGAGAAAATCAGTCAACCATAATTCAAATGCAATCACTGCTGTAACAATTGATTCTGCTAAGCTGCGCCTAACACATCCAGCGCCTGGTGTGAAATACAGCTTCCCGGAATTAGCTTCTTCCCCCTGCTTAATAAAGCATCGCCTCATCCTGTCATCACTATATTAGACCTAGTGTCATGGGCAGGTAAAAGGAATTGTTTCACCACGAGCTGTAGAGTCTTTGCTTGTTAAAATGAAACCGGTCTTGATGCTAAAACCTTCGCTAACCTTTGTGATTGAAATCAGCAAATCCATACTTTCTTTCAACTAACAGATCGCCCGCTTTGACTTTTACTTAGAAAAGTCTTTGCACATTTTGTATTTCTTGGAAGCATTGCTTCAAAGTGATCAGAGGGAAAGAAAAGTGGAATTGAGATATGCACGATAGACCCAGTAACCTTCACTCATTGGACAACCACGACCAAAGCTTTTAAATAATTTCACTTTTTTTTTTTTTTTTTTTTTATAATATAGCACAGTACTAGAAAGTTTTAAGGGCAGCACATGATCATGACAAGTCTGCTAAGCTACAATACCGAATGCCCCATAGAAAAAGTATGCTAGTTTAGATTTAATAATGCTGTCTAACACTTTGTCTAAACATAGACCGCACAGTCTAAAAATGGCGTATGTAAAAGAGTTGTGGCTTCTACCTAAGGGGGTAAGTGTTAGGATTAATGGGTTTTCAAATGCTAACTTATTGCCCACTCCACTTGATAGGTGGCATTGAAATCCACAAGGCAAAATGAAAAATGAGCCAAATTCAGTACATGTCATTAAAGGGGTACTCCGGCCCTAATACATCTTATCCCCTGTCATTCAGCATCCACCTTTGTGAGCTCTCCGCAGCGCTGGAAGTTCTGAGTGTTCAGCGTGATGACCACGGGGCCGAAGTATCGTGATGTCACAACTCCACACAGGTGACATCACGCCACACCCCCTCAATGCAAGTCGTCAAGCTGCACACACTGAGCCTCCAGCGCTGCGGAGAGAGCTTGCAAAGGTGGGTGCTGAATGATAGATTGCGGGGGTCCCCAGCAGCGGGACCCCCTCAATCTGACATCTTATCCCCTATCCTTTGGATAGGGGACAAGCTGTATTAGGGCCGGAGTACCCCTTTAAGATAAATTTGAGGAAGTTGATTCTGGCATTAAAAGGAAATAGTGCAAGTTAGAAAGGTGGGGGTAAAAAAGGTTCAACTGATAAAGTTAACACCCCACACACACACACACACACACACTAATAAATAAATTACTCTGGATCTTCATTTTCTCTAAGACAGACTGCAGTCTATCAGAAAATAAAGCAATCTCAGGAGCTGAGCTTGCTTCATGGACAGTGGGTGTCGGCTGCTAGCAGCAGCAGGTACGCATTGTCAGTCACTGAAATCATTGATCAAATTGATGTTGGTCATTTACCCCCTTCAATAATGCACATAAATAGGAACCTTGGCCTTTAAAAAGTGAAAATTGCATGTGCCACTCCAGTCAGGTGGCCAATAAGCTACCCTGTAATACAATTGGTTACTACAGGGGCCTGGGCCTCAGGCAGGCTGTAAAAGCAGAGCAGCAATCTAACTGCTCAATGCTATGCATCAGCATAGCATTGGACAGTATAAACAATGTAATGATCGTTTAAAAAGGTCCTATAAAATGATTTAAACTGTGCCACAAAAATATGTTTATAAAAATATTGAAAAAAGCTTCTCCCCTATTAAGAATTAAAATAACGTATTTGGTTCCACCAAGTGCAAAAATCTCAAAACTATAAAAATAGTATTTTATTGATCCTACATGGAGAATGGCATAATTGAAAAAAAAAAAACACAACCTAAAAGTCAGAATTAAAAAAAAAAAATTGTTAAAAAAAAGTCCCATCTACTCCAAAACAAGATAATCTAGCAAAAATGAACCCTCATAAAACTCTGTTTATAAAAAAGTTTTCTACATTTTTTTTAACAGTCTAAGTCCCTATTTTGAGCTGGAGCACATGCTCCGGGCTGGCGTCCTCCCTTCGTGGAGCGAGTCATATTACTCCAGTCAGCTGACATGTCAGGTGATCGGTCGTGACGCGTTACCAGGAAGTGGTAGTGACGTTACGGCGTCGAGCCCATGCGCAGAGAGAGGCGTCAGGGAACTACAGGTGAATGCATTTATATCTTTTAAACACTGCTGCATGTCTATTGGTCCATAATAAGTATATATATACTACATCCAGTTTTTAGGACACCACCCCTTGAGAAAGGCTTCGGTCCCGAAACGCAGCGTTGGGGTGGTGTCCCCTCAGGTTCTTGTGGAGCTCTGTATAAGTATGTGCTGATTGTTTTACTGTGTAGCTTTAGTAGTCATTTTGGACACTATCCTCATGTGTAATTGTTTCTGCTACGATGCTTATGTATAGTTTGTTTCATTAGCTCCTTTTGTATCCTGGGGGGGGGGGGGGGGGGTCACCCTTGTTGTTCTTGTTCCCCCATCTTTTGGGTGTGAGTCCTCTGCTTTTATGTATTTGTGTATTTTTTTCTAATAAAGTATAATTTCTATATTATTTACCCTAACAGTTCCATTTCTTCTTGCGTTTTATCATTTGGTTATGGGAGCTTATTAGCAACTATCATTTATAGGTGTTATTTTTAGAGAATTTTTTTTCTATCTTTTTCATTACTCTCCTTAGACTGGGTTACACCTATCTACTTAATGTCTGTATTATTCAAATTTTTTAACAGTAGTAAAGAAAAACAAAAAATTGAACAAAGATAAGTTATATGTTTTACTGTGAAGTGCACTGCGTATATTGTATTTGGATAGGGGATAAAAATTTTTTGTCCAGAATACCCCTTTAAGGCTGAAAATATTGGGTTGTCTGCACTCAGTTTTCATTCTTCTGTGCACATTCCATGAAGTCAGAGGTTAACTGGTTGCTGGAGTGTATTAACACCTTAAAGGGGTACTCCGCCCCTAGACATCTTATCCCCTACCCGTCATTACGTGCAGAACGAACCCGCTCAGTGCGGTAATGATAGCGCAGTGCCTCAGCGGGGATCCCGGGGATCCCCTGCAGCGGGAGGACTGCGGCGATCTGACATCTTATCCCCTATCCTTTGGATAGGGGATAAGATGTCTAGGGGTGGAGTACCCCTTTAAGGACCAAGGACATACCGGTACGTCCCGAGTCCTATCCCTTACTATAATGCAGGAGCCACAGCGTGGCCCCGTGTCATAGCGGGTCGTGCCCGGCCTCTAACAACGGCTGAGACCCGTGGCTAATCTGGCATTGGTTAGATCAGGGAGCTGTTCGGGATCGCCGCGGTGAAATCGCGGCATCCCGAACAGCTGTAGGGCAGCAGGAGGGTCCTCTTACCTGCCTCCTGTTGTCTGATCGCCGAATGACTGCTCAGTGCCTGAGATCCAGGCATGAATCATTGATCAATGGTTTCCTATGAGAAACCATTGATCAATGTAAAAGATCAGTGTGTGCAGTGTTATAGCCTCCTTTGGGAGCTATAACACTACAAAAAAAAAGTGGAAAAAAAAAAGTGAATAAAGATCATTTAACCCCTAATAAAAGTTTGACTCACCCCCCCCCCCCTTTTCCCATAAAAAAAAACAAAAAACAGTGTAAATAAAAATAAACATAAGTGGTATCGCCACATGTGGAAATGTCCGAATTATAAAAATATCTTTAATTAAACCGCTCTGTCAATGGCGTACGCGCAACAAAAATTTCAAAGTCCAAAATAGTGTATTTTTGGTCACTTTTTATATCATGAAAAAATGAATAAAAAGCGATCAAAAAGTATAATCAATACAAAAATGGCACCGCTAAAAACTTCAGATCACGGCACAAAAAATTAGCCCTCATACCGCCCCGTACGCAGAAAAATTAAAGTTATAGGGGTCAGAAGATGACAATTTTACGTATAAAATTTTCCTGCATGTAGTTATGATTTTTTTCCAGAAGTACGACAAAATCAAACCTATATAAGTAGGGTATCATTTTAATCGTATGGACCTACAGAATAAAGATAAGGTGTCATTTTTACCGAAAAATGTACTACGTAGAAACGGAAGCCCCCAAAAGTTACAAAATTGTGTTTTTTCTTCAATTTTGTCGCACAAAGATTTTATTTTTTTCTGTCTCAGCTTAGATTTTTGGGTAAAATGACTGACGTCATTACAAAGTAGAATTGGTGGTGCAAAAAATAAGCCATCATATGGATTTTTAGGTGCAAAATTGAAAGAGTTATGATTTTTTTTAAAGGTAAGGAGGAAAAAATGAAATTGCAAAAACGGAAAAACCCCTGGTCCTTAAAGGGGTATTCTGCCCCTGGCATCTTATCCCCTATCCAAAGGATAGGGGATAAGATGTCAGATCGCCGGGGTCCCGCTGCTGGGGACCCCGGGGATCGCCGCTGCGGCACCTCGCCATCATTACTGCACAGAGCGAGTTCGCTCTGTGCGTAATGACGGACGATACAGGGGCCGGAGCAGCGTGAAGTCATGGCTCCGCCCCTCATGACATCACGGCCCGTCCCCTTAATGCAAGTCTATGGCAGGGGGTGTGATGACCGCCACGCTCCCTCCCATAGACTTGTATTGACGGGCCCCTGTATTGCCCGTCATTACGTGCAGAGCGATCTCGCTCTGCGCAGTAATGATAGCGGGGTGCTGCAGCAGCGGGACCCCGGCGATCTGACATCTTATCCCTTATCCTTTGGATAGGGGATAAGATGTCTAGGGGCGGAGTACCCCTTTAAGGGGTTAAAGGGGTTTACCATGCAGATAAATAGGTCTAAACTGATACATTATGCTAAATTCAACATTGCAAATACAAGTAGTTATCAGAAATCAATTGCTTTTAAATGACAGACCAATATAGGCTAGGTGTGCTCTTGTTTATTGCTTGGTGACATGGGATATGCCTTGTAGGTAGTTTCTTCTTCTGGTCAGGCATGCTCAGTTCTCCTCACACACTGACTATACAGCCAGATAGACTGCAGCATGTACAGCTGTACACTGCAAAAGCTCACTTACATACTTCTGTATGAGGGAGTCTGCTTGGCTGGCTGAATATTTATTGGCCAAGATGAGGTAAATATACATAGTGTACAGCTATAGCTTCTATATTACAGTCCACACCTTGTATTCTGACACTTCTATCTTTGGGTGTCAAATTAAAATGTTAAATTTATATGTTCTTTATTTAATCCAACAAATTAAAATGCATTGTGTTGGTTAGGTGTCTGTATCATTTAGACATGTTTCAAGTGGAAACTAGTATAGCGTGCTAAATAAAACCTTGTCTATATGCTTTATATTATATAGACGGTAAACTATTTCCATGAGCTACAGAATCCTGGCACTTTTAATGAATAGAAAATGAATGACACTTGCATTTTACATACACGTAACAGCTCAAACACCACAGTAGGAATTCTTTGCAATTCCCTTAGTAAAGTACCAAGTCAAATGTGTTTCATCATAAAACACAGTTTAAGACAACTGTGCGTTATAATTTATAGTTAAACGTCTTCACTTGAGAATACACTACGCTCTGCACAACAGCGTATATACAGAAACAATGTTTAATACATATACAAAAAAATGCTCTGCACTGTAAGTTATGTGAACTGTAACAAACCTAAATCAAAGGTTCCAATTTAAGAGTCTCATGGGTTCTTCTCAGTACAGTCTCACAGTAGATGCAACTTGCCTTTACACACAGATCGCAGCACACCAAGTATTGAAAGAATTGAAAAAGTCCTTGAGGAATTTCTTTCCTTTAACAACAGGGACATTCCATTATTCAAGAGAGGAAGAAAATAAAGTATAAAAAGACTCACATCAGAGCCTCTCCAAAAGTTCTAAAAAATATTACAAAAATGTTACTGTGTGCTAGAATTTGCTTAACATATAGCTACTGAATTAACAGTAAAGTATGTTTTTATACTCATCAGCAAAAGGATTCAGCAATCCTAAACATGACAGCCATAAGAATTTATGTGCTATCATGTATTATTAAAAGGGGCAAAAGTAGGAGCAGGCTGCAAAATGCATATAAGGGGGTGTGAAAGTAATTGAGAAAATGGTTGTAACCTATCCTTAGTATAGGGGATACGTGGAAAAGAAGACTGTAGGGATAGGCACCACCTAGTTAGCGGTCAGGAGATGACTACTCACAGTAAGTGCTGGAAAACGGTGCTCTGTGGATGGTAGGCAGTAGCAACTTGTCATCAGGTAGAAGAGACAGCACTCGAGGTATCCAATACACTTAAAAACTCTTTATTGCGGCACACAAGTTACATAGGCGAGGTGTGAGAACACTCCTACAAGCGCTAGTTTCACGTCATGTGACGCATCATCAGGGTATGGTAGGAGGAGACATTTCTGTGTCTTTAAAAAAAAAACTGATTTACCCAACATGCAATCTTATAACAATGGCAAGTTAGTACAGAAACTGATAAAAAACTGCAAACTGCTAGTCATAGGTAGTAATGTTAGCCCATGATTATTCTTAAAAACGAAGATCTACCTCGAGTGCCATAGTCTCTTCTACCTATCTGAGGATAGGGGATATGTTTTTCAATCCCAGAGTTCTCCTTTTATGTCTCTTCATTCTGGGCTAAGTAGTCAGGTGGGCGGTCCTACTAAATGATCGATAGCATAATCTATATGCACATTTATAGCTGCCAAATTGCTTAGTAACATCACCCCTCCTAAGCAAAGTTTTAAAAAAAAGGATAAATGACTTGATCTTGTAACTTTCCCCCCCCCAAAAAAAAAAAAAATAAAAAAAAAAAAATTTATATAATAAATTATATATATATATATATATATATATACATATATACATATACATATATACATATACACATACACATACATACACACACACAAAATATAAACATAAACAGGAGAATACAGCAGCACACACTGCTAGCACAAAGATACAGATAAAACATGAAATGCTATATTGCTACAATGCAAAAAATGCAAAAATTAGGTACTTAGCTCACAATTTGGCGGCCATATAGTATCATATTTCGGCATCAGTATGTGCTGGCCAACTTATCTTTGTTTTTGTTACATACACACACAAATATATATTATATATATATACATACATACATACACACATACACATATATACACACACACACGGCCATAAATGTTGGCACCCGACATTTTTTCTAGAAAATTAAGTATTTCTCACAAAAAAGTATTGCAGTAACATGTGTTTTGCTATACACATATTTATTCCCTTTGTGTGTATTGGAACTAAACCAAAAAAAAAAAGGGATGAAAAAAAAAGGAAATTGGACATAAATGTCACACCAAACTCCAAAAAATGGGCTGGACAAAATTATTGGCACCCTTAATTTAATATTTGGTTGCACCCCCTTTGGAAAAAATAACTTAAATCAGTCACTTCCTATAACCATCAATAAGCTTCTTACATCTCTCAGCCGGAATGTTGGACCACTCTTCCTTTGCAAACTGCTCCAGGTCTCTATTATTGGAAGGAGCCTTTTCCCAACAGCAATTCTAAGAACTCTCCACAGGTGTTCAATGGGATTTAGATCTGGACTTATTGCTGGCCATTTCAGAACTCTCCAGCGCTTTGTTGCCATCCATTTCAGGGTGCTTTTTGATGTTTTTTTAGGGGCAAACCCAGCTTTCTAACACTGGGCTGTACAGTGCGACCCAAAACCCGTTGGTAATCTTCAGATTTCATGATGTCTTGCACACATTAAAGGCACACAGTGCCAGGGGCAGTAATAAAAAACCAAAACATAATTAAACCTCCCCCATATTTCACTGTAGGTACTGTGTTCTTTTCTTTGTAGGCCTCATTCTGTTTTTGGTAAACAGTAGAATGATGTGCTTTACCAAAAAACTATCTTGGGCTCATCTGTCCACAAGACATTTTCCCAGAAGGATTTTGGCTTACTCAAGTTCATTTTGGCAAAATGTAGTCTTACTTTGTTAGGTCTCTGTGTCAGCAGTGGGGGTCCTTCTGGGTCTTCTGCCATAGCGTTTAAATTTAAATGCCGACGGATAATTTGCGCTGACACTGATGCTCCCTGAGCCTGCAGGACAGCTTGAATATCTTTGGAACTTGTTGGGGCTGCTTATCCACCATCCAGACTATCCGGCGTTGACACCTTTCATCAATTTTTCTCTTCTGTCCACGCCCAGGGAGATTAGCTACAGTGCCAAGGGTTGCAAACTTCTTGATAATGTTGCGCACTGTGGAGAAAGGCAAATCTAGATCTCTGGAGATGGACTTGTAACCTTGAGATTGTTGATATTTTTCCACAATTTTGGTTCTCAGACAGTTCTCTTTTCCCCTTTCTGTTGTCCATGCTTAGTGTGGCACACACACACAGACAGACTCACAATGCAAATACTAAGTGAACTTCTCTCCTTTTTATCTGCTTTCAGGTGTGATTTTTATATTGCCCACACCTGTTACTTCCCCAGGTGAGTTTAAAGGAGCATCACATCTTATTTTTCCACAATTTTGAAAGGGTGCTAATAATTTTGTCCAGACCATTTTTGGAGTTTGGTGTGACATTATGTTCAATTTGTTTTTTTTCCTCCTTTTTTGGTTTAGTTCCAATACACACAAAGGGAATAAACATTTGTATAGCAAAACATGTGTTACTGCAATCCTTTTCTGTGAGAAATACTTCATTTTCTTGAAAAATTTCAGGGGTGCCAACATTTACAGCCATGACTGCATATGTCTCAATCTGCTCAGCTTTTTCTGCTGTCTATCACTGTATTTTCAAGTCAAGGGTGCAGTAAAATGGGCATGTCTGCACCAGAAAACCCTAAAACCAATCCAATCCAAGCTGCCCCCTCTTCTGTCTTTTTGGTTAAGGCAATGATATGATATCACAATAAGGAACTGTAACAGTTATAAATATTTGTTTAACTAGAAACGATGTTAAACAAAAACTATACCGCTAGTTGATATGTGTTTTTCATGTGCACTAACATTTAAGATCATAAGAAGACTCTCACAAACCTTATGTTGCTATTGTCTGTGCATACGGCGGCAGCAGATGGGAATGAACTGAAGCGGCAAACATGTACTATTGTACCTGCTGGCATCCCTAGTAGATGAGCAATACCTAGAACAAGTGTAATGGTAATCAGAAGCTTCTGAGGAGGAAGATGAAAAATACTAATGATTTTATTTCATTTGGCAACATTTACGGGAATCCGAGGACTGTGACAGTCAGGATTTGCTTGGCAGAGGCCTTGAAAACTGTGTTCTAATTAATAATGATATAGAATAAAAATACTGCTTCAGATAAAAATAATAATATATTATATATATATATATAAATATATATATAAATATATATATAAATATATATATAAATATATATATAAATATATATATATATATATATATATATAAATATATATATAAATATATATATATATATATATATATATAAAAAAAATATATATATATATAATAAAAAATAAAAAATTTCCTCCTCGTTTTATAAAAATCGTAACTCTTATATTTTCATCCACAGACTAGTATGAGAGGTGTTTTTTTGCGCGCCCAGTTGTCCGTTGTAATGACATCACTCATTTTACCATAAAATGTATGGCGCAACCAAAAAAATACTATGTGTGGGAAAATTAAAAAGAAAACCTCAATTTAGCAAATCTTGGAAGGTTTTGTTTTCACGGCATACAATTTACGGTAAAAATGACATGTGTTCTTTATTCTGTGGGTCAATACGATTAAAATTATACCCATGATTATACACACTGTTCTATTATTGTTGCGCTTAAAAATAAAAAAATCGCAAACTTTTTAACCAAATTAGTATCATTTTGACAACCTATAACTTTTTCATTTTTCCGTATAAGTGGCAGTATGAGGGCTAATTTTTTTGCGCCATGATATGTACTTTTTATTGATACCACATTTGTGTATATAACATTTTTATAAGTTTTTTAAATTATTTTTTATTTAATAAAATGTGACAAAAAAGCAGTAATTTTGCGCTTTTTTGTTTACGTTCACGCCGTACGAGATCAATAACATTATATTTTAATAATTCGGACATTTACACACACCGCGATACCATATGTGTATTATTTTTTTTTTTTTACTTTATGGGGGTAAAATGGGAAAAAAGGACATTTTACATTTTTATTGGGGGAGGGGATTTTTCACATTTTTATTTTTATTTTACTTTCATTTTTACACTTTAATAGTCCCCATAGGGGACTATCTATAGCAATCCTTTGATTGCTAATACTGTTCAGTGCTATGTATAGGACATAGCACTGATCAGTGTTATCGGTGATCTGCTCTGGTCTGAGATCAAGCTGACAGGAGTAGAAGACGACTCCGGGAGACAGCTGGAGCTGGGTGAGGTGACCTCCGGCCACCATGCTGGGTAATCGGAACGCCGCGGCAGCGCTGCGGGCGATCCAATCATCTATTTGAAGTACCGCACTGCCGCAGATGTGGTGATCTGTATTTATCACGGCATCTGAGGGGTTAATGGAGGACATCCGCGCGATGTCCTCCATGTACGCCATGGTGCGTTAAGTACCACAGCACCATGACGTACATTTACGCCAATTGTCGTTAAGGGGTTACAGTAGAACTCCAGCCAAAATTAACGTATCCCCCGCTGATTGCTGAGGGTGGGGGGACCCCCATGATCTCCAGAACGGGACCCAGCTCTCAATGAGGAGCACATATGGTAGATGGCATGCGCTCCATCCATTTTTATGGGAGCGTCGAAGAGACCCGAGTACAGCACTCAGGCATGATGGTATGCTCCCATAGAAATAGAGAGCCTTCCGTCTAATGGTAGACAACATGTACTCCTCAAAGAGTGGGGATTCCATTCCAGGGATCACAGGGTCCATGCAATCGGCCCTCCAAGAATACCGCCCTATACTAGACTACTCTTTAATGCAAGTTTGGGTGGTCGTCTTAAAGAAGTTTCACTGTATGTAACACATACCCATTTAGAAACAGCTTTTCACAATTCTAGATAGCAGAAGGTTAAGGAATTATTTGCCCTTTTCAAGCAAGTTACCAAGTGTTGTCATATTAATGGTAACTGAAAAGCCATCAATCTGATTATATCATTTTTGGAGAATGCACTAGAAGTCGATTTCACTGGGGTCTAAGCATCTTATTGCATTTTATCTGCTTATGCTACTTATCTGGGATGTCATCAGTTTTACTGTCGGCAAAGATAAGATAACTGATACATCAACAAAATATTCAATGCAGTAAGCTATGAACACACTGATGCCTATTCATATGGTTATTATGGAGGGTACTGCGGATGACTGTGTAAATGACAAGCAGGCTGAAAGTGAAAAAATTAATTCAGAAAATTAATAAGCATCCCATTCTACTGCCAACATATACCCTAAACCAGTGTTTCCCAACCAGTGTGTCTCCAGCTGTTGCAAAACTACAACTTCCAGCATGCCTGGACAGCCAAAGGCTGTCTGGGCATGATGGGAGTTGCAGTTTTGCAACAGCTAGTGGCACACTGGTTGGGAAACATTTCCCTTAATTAGGGTCTTTAAGATCAAAAGACCAAATTAAAGGGAAATAGTCACATTAATAATGCGGTCCAATCTATAGGCATCATGTCATTGAGCAGAAGGAGCTGAACTGACAGATGTATAGTATTTTAGAAAGAAAAGATTCAGTATAACTTGTATTTTTTTTTTCCCATGCAAACCCCTGGGCTTAATCTTTAAGTTGACCAGGACTAGACAAAAGAGAGATACAGAGAGAAGAACCTCAACAATCACCAAAAGCGTGTAAAGAATCAACCCAATAAGGAGGAAAAAATCAATTTGCAAAGCGTTTCGGCTCTTTCATGCCAGAGCCTTGCTCTGCTGACTGAGGGAGGCTCTGCCTTAATAGAGCTAATTTGTTTTGCAAATAAATTGAATGTGGTACATTTGTCATCCTTATTGGGGTGACTCTTTTTAAGCTTCCTAGATTAGTTGCACCCTGGTTTGTGGAGGTCTCTCTGGCCTAGTCCTGGGCTACTTGAAGTCTTGCCATACCAGTAATGTTCATCTCCACGTGGTGATCCATTTACACACAACGATTAATAGTATTGTGTCTATTAAGCCCAACTATACAAGGTGAGTGCACATCTGATTGACTTTCTCTGGTTCTCTACAATTGTGCCGTTCATCATACGATACTGCTCAATAAAAGCCCCTTTTGTTGTTTTTTTGTCCTTTAAATAAAATATAAAAATGTGTCCTTTAAATTAAGATAAAAGCTAGTTGCTCAATGTAGATAAATGGGTCTCCCACTAAATATGTGGTGATATGGGGGGGCAAAGTATACTTGTCAATTCGTGACGCCAGGGCACAGTTAGCCTATACATGGTCCGAGGTGGAGACAGCTTCTCCTGGGCCAGGCATGGGGGAAATGAACAAACCAATGCGGTGTTACGGATAGTTGTCTTTTACTGAGGCAGGAGTAGATGGTACAACACTCACAGTACAGAGCAGAGTAGAAGGGATGCAGTTTAACCCTTGCGAGCCCTGTTGCCTTGCTGGAACTTCTGGTGCTTTTCACCCACTTGGATTATATAGAAAGGAGACTTGTAGATTAAGAGATGGGCAGGGCGTGACTCACCAATTCCTGTACGATGGAACACTTGCAGAATGGCAGGGCTGAATCGATTAGGAGCTTTCCTTTAGGCTTCCCTCTGAATCACCTCCCACTTCTTCCACCTCCTTTCCACACTGCAGCTCAAATAGAGCTCTGCACACTGCAGTGACTCAGCACTGAACTGGGGTAACTCCTCCCACCCCCCCCCCCCTACACTATATACAGGACATTTTGGGAGTTCCCATTGGGTAAAAGGGGTCATCTGATTACTCTGCACCTCCTTCTTAAAGGTACAGTGCTCATACAATATTATATTTACTGTATTCACTGAATTCTTGTAAAGTGCATAACCATAGTAAACAATATAACCGTGGGTCCAACACAGGAGCAGCAAGCATGCCCGAAGAGATCCACAGCCCACAGGACAGCATTTGGTGCACATACATATATAGATAGGATATAAACAGGTATAGGCTGAAAATGCATGCTATATAACCATAAAGCAAGAGCCAAAATAGTACAAAAAAGCATTCACATGACCAGAAAAAAGATCTACATAATGTGAGCAAACTGAACAGCATACAAGACATCCACCTCCCTCTGTGTATACTCATATATGGAAAACTGTCACTTATAAGGACCGCCCACTGGACCCCTAAGCCCAGAATGAGCAGACGTTTAAATGTAAAAAATACAAGTTATACTGAACTTTTTCCTACAAAACTATATCAAAGTGTACCTGTCATTGGCAAAATGATATAATGTTGATACAGTGTAGATAATACCATAATATGCATATTTGTATTATACAGTGGTTAAAAATGTGTATATTTTTGGGTGAAAAAAAAATGCTGTCCCTGCAGCTATTGCCTGTATGTCTCTATGAGGAGTCCAAACACAGGAAGTGTGAGGGCAAGACAAGCAGGGCTCTGTGCATGCTCCTGGTTTGTCAATCAACCTGCTGGGAGCCAGGAGTGTGTCATAGAGCCTCAGTGTACAGAGCCCCGCTTGTCCTCAGTGTACAGATCCCTGCTTGTCCTCACTGCAGAGAGTCCTGCTTGTCCTCAGTGTACAGAGCCCTGCTTGTCCTCAGAGCCCTGCTTATCCTCAGTGTACAGAGCCCTGCTTGTCCTCAGTGTACAGAGCCCTGCTTGTCCTCAGTGCACAGAGTCCTGCTTGTCCTCACTGCACAGAGCCCTGCTTGTCCACCCACACTTCCTGTATTTGGTCTCCCAAATAGGGGCACACAGGTAATAGCTGCAGGGACAAAAATATACAAATTTTTAACCAATGTATATAACAAATATACATATGTTATTTTCTACAATATATAAAAAGTTATTACGAATGAAAGATACACTAATATTTGTTCAGCTCTACGACAGGATGCTTGCAAATCAGAATACATTTTCCATGTGGCAGGTTTTTTTTAAGGTGTTATGCATGAAGATCGTGTCAATACTTGTGAGAGCCAGTAAATGAACTTATACTGGGATTTCTATATGTTTGAATAGGAACTCATGAAATCTACAGTAGCTCTGATTTGTATATAAAGGGACTTATGCAGTATATACTGTTTATAATCTATACAGTTATACAGTCCCCAGTTTCAGAGAAATAAATTGAAGTATAGAGGAAATATGTATACAATACATTGCAGAACATACTCAAAAACAGAACACGTGAATGGTAATAAGCAAAATGAGGTCTCAACATCGATGGTAAAGGACATTGACCCAGCTTTGATTCTCCAATGCAATGTCACCCAGAACTCAGAAGCAATGAAAGCCTGTGAATTCCAGTTGATCATCATTTTAGGCAATCTGTGTGTGTGGTGTATGAGGAGCCCGACATAGGAAATCTGGATACATAGGGTAAATATCTGCTTCTTACCTATGGTCAACACACACTTTGTTGAAGGTGAAAAGAACAGAGGAAAAGACAAACTGATCAGATGAATATATTCAGGATTAAGGCAGGTGGATAAGATTGATAAAAATGGAGAGACCGGTGATTTAGAGATGAAGTAAAGGTCAGACACAAGATAAGAGGAAAGGCTTCTGACTATATGATAAAAGAACATAAAGAATAGACTTTGAAATGATTAGAAGTATAAACACAATATGAAGAAGTGGAGTTTTTTAGCATTTGACTAGATTTTGGAATACTGATAATACCTTCCTGTAGAGCTCATGCTCGGTTTCAGTTAAGCCCTGGAGTATTGTCTGGTGTGAAAAAAAATTCAATTATGTAATTAACATTTTTATAATTAAACGGACAGCAACACACAAGTAGGAAAATACCCAAAACTCTGCAAAAGGAAGGTCCACTGAGAAATGGTTAATTGATTCTACTGAAGCTCTGAACATGAAAAGGCAATTGAACTGAAGTCCAGTTTATAAACACTGGGGACACAAAAAGATCCCATCAAAGAGAGAACCTGCCATGTGTATTGGTGAATTGGATTTGAATACACTACAGCTGGTTCTTTATGAACGTTTTCTACAAACGTAGGTTCCCTTTAAATTGTGTTCTTTGGAAACACATGTAGTGTTGATAAGGGGGTCACAAAAGTTGCAGTTACAACTGGGTCCCAAAGCTAAAAAATAAAAAATAAAAAAACACACCAGTTAACATTCTTCTACAGCATCCCCATGTAGTAAAGGATAAGATGTCTGATCATGGTGGTCCCGCTGCTGGGGTCCCTTGTGATCTCTTGCAGCACCCGTCATTCTAAACAAACACTGCGCCAGTGGTCCTGACATCATGGTCACGCCCCTTTGTGACGTCACGCCACACACCCTCCATTCTCGTCACTGGGAGAGGGCGTGTCAGCCGACACGCCCCCTCCCATAGACATGAATGGAGGGGGCGTGACATGACATCACAAGGGGTGTGGCTGTGACGCCACGATCACGGCCTCCGGCTCCAAGGATTCTGATCAAAATGTTCAGAACTTTGGAGCACCCCTTTAAGAATTGTGTTGACTTTTGTTTAATATGGGGTTATTTTGCAGCAAATTCTTTACTTGTGGGCACACAAGTTGTGGTTTTGCCATTCTTCCGAATATTGTGGCACAACCATGCAATTTTGACAATCATACAACATTCAATTTTCACATTAGAAAAAAAAATTAATACTGTGGCCCTGTCAAAAATGCAATTTGATTGCATAGTGTGAATATATCCACTTCAGATATGTGGATTTTGCTTGGATTTTTTAGTGCAAACTGTGCATAAAGTTCTCAATACAAATTATAATATAAAACATAATTCACAGGACTGGGGGAGACAAGGCAGAAATGATATTTTACCATTTGTGCCTCCCCCTCTCCCTATAAAGAGTGCTTATGTGAACGTCTATGTATGCAATGCAGTGCTAGCCTCTCTTGGTCCTGGCAATCATATGATCAAGGAGTTTAGGGTCAAAAGACCCAGCACAAGCCCCAACCTTTTTAGCTTTGAGAATATGTTTACCCTTGGAGGTTTATGGTTCAAAATATGTGACACAAAAATTACATATTTCTGGATGTAAAGTGCTAAAAAAGTGGCCCAATACTTAACAGACGTTATTATTATGGCCATAAAGTTTAAAGGGGTTGTGCGCTGCCCTGCAGTTCGGAGCTCCGCTCACAGCGTCCGGAAGTTCATTACTCCGAACGCTGTGTGCGGGCTTCAGTGTTCGCAGCCGCCGGGCGTGACGTCACGCCCGGCCCCTTCGTGACGTCTCGCCCGCCCCCTCGTGACGTCACGCCCGGCGGCTGCGAACACGGAAGCCCGCACACAGCGTTCGGAGTAATGAACTTCCGGACTCTGTGAGCGGAGCTCCGAACTGCAGGGCAGCGCACAACCCCTTTAAGAGAGTGTTTGAACAAAGCACATTTTACTATTGAGTTCAATAAAACAGTAAAAAATTTTAATAAAAAAAGTCCTGCCCTCAACATATCAAAACACCTAACATACTTTGGTGGCAAATTATTCATCATCATTCATCCATCATCATCCTATTTAACCCTAATTCACAAAATGTACATGTCAAAAACTGAACTTTCACTTTTTTGCCATACAAAAAAAACAAACTACTTTTGGGTAAAAAATAAATAAATAAATACAATGTAAATTCCCCTTTTTTTGCGATAAAAGACACAAAAAACATAATTTCAGGTAGAAAAAAAGCTAACTTTTTTCTATTTAAAAAAAAAAAAAACACTTGTCCTGTTCAGTAAATGAGCACCGTCAGAATGAAAAACTTTTTATATGTTGTAAATTTTGGCAGATCATCAACTTTTCTATTCTATTCCTTCTAAAAAAAAAAAAAAAAACTTTCTACAAATCATGGATTACAATTAAAAAAATTAAGACTACTAGGGGTCCCTATACTATGTGGAACATAATCATGTACGGCTGCTGCATCATCTTTGTCCCAGCTAAGTCAAGGAAGTGAGGAACAAACTAGCAGTCCTCTGAGATCACTCCGGTCCTGTCCTATCAGACTGCAGCATGAAAACAGAGGAGGGGTTTCACAGCAGCCTGCAGTGATTGGATAAAGTGACCCAGCACCGCAGGAAGTGAATGCATAGTGAGTGAGTGTGGGCACAATGCTTGTCTCGGACACGCCTCTTCCTGAGCAGTGGATGTTAGAATGAGTGAGCAGCAGAGCAGAGGAATTTGTGAGCTAAATGCAGAAGCTAGACACATAAAAAATGTATGGAAAGTATATGCATGACCTAGAGAGTAACCTATAGAAGCATTATTTTTTCTGTGATATGACATGTAAGCTTTAAGTCCCAGAATTAATCCAGCAGGAAATGCGTTAAAATTTTATTTGGGACGACTTTGGGTACATAAAAATGTTACTTTTTGTAAAGTTTCAAGCCCAATCTCCTTCAATGTGTCCATTAACATTTTAGGCTTGCTTTATAAATTGAATGGAGCTGTTCTATATAGTTGTAAATAAAATAGATCAGTTCCCTTCCCTTCCGTCACACTCGCACACGAATAAATGCTGCAAGAAATATTGACCTTGTGTTGCAAACAACATATCGATCTTCATTCAAGCTGCGTCAGCTTTTCCAGGTTGTAAACACTGCACTGCAGGCCTGATATCCTGATTGCTGTCAGGCAGTGCCGGCTAATTACTAACATCTCTCTCGCTTTGACAACAACGTATTCTGACCTGTAAATTTAAAGTGCCTTCTAGAATAAAAAAAAAATAGGAAATAAAGAAAAAGTATTTCAAAGAGAAAAACCGGTCATTAAATGAAAGTAGTAAAGCAATGAAAATACAATCAAAAAAGAACATCCACTGTAATGGACCTGTTTTGCCAATAAATACCATTTCTGCAACAAAGATATACGAGCCGTTTTATCTGACCTACTGTATGGATGAACTGCAAGTCAGCCCAGTTTCCATTGGATTATTTGTGCTAGGAATAACTGCGCCTTAAAGGGGTACTCCACTGCTCAGCCTTTGGAACAAACTGTTCCGAACGCTGGAGCCGGGAGCTCGTGACATCATAGCCCCACCCCCTCATGACATCACGCCCCGCCCCCTCAATGCAAGTCTATGGGAGGGGGCGTAACGGCCGTCACGCCCCCTCCCATAGACTTGCATTGAGGAGGCAGGACGTGATGTCATGCGGGGGCGGGGCTATGACATCACAAGCTCCCGGTTCCAGCGTTTGGAACAGTTTGTTCCAAACGCTGAGCAGAGGAGTACCCCTTTAAGGGATACAAGAGGAATGGTGGAGGTATAAAAATTAGTTATTTAATGAAAACACCAAAGTTGATTAAAAATGAACTGTTTATTCAACCTTACATCAAAGTGTTCATGATTCTGCATTAAGCAGAAAAATTGCCTTCAGACAGTAAACGGACGCTTAAGATTCCTTTCTGCAGAATACATCCCTTTGCTTCAATGAATCAAGCTCCATTAATTACACTTCCAAATGATTTCGCTCTTTGCTTTCCATTATGGATTATAACCGCACTCTTGTGATCTAGATGCGGCATACATCATTAGAGGAGATTAGATGCGGGATCAATATATTGTATAATTAGGCATTTGTAAGCAAGGTGCACGTGCGTCTGACGATAAATATTGTATAGATTTCTTATACATTTTAATATGGATTTGACCTGAGCCATGTTTGCCTCACAAGCTACAAGTTACTGTCAGCCTTACTGGATCCTGTACAACCACAAGTTACTGCTAAGTATGCAGCTGATATTTAGCAATGGGATGGCCTCTGCAAAGTACTAAATAAAAATATCCTAGCTGATCACTGGCCCTTTTACACAGAAATTATCGGCAATGGGAATTCTTAGGAATCTTCCTTGCACTTTCAGATTTTTTTTTTCACTTTCCATGTCCTTTGAGATCAGCTATGCTTCAACCTGTAAATGAACTGAAGCAGGAGCCTCCCCCCTCTTTTGTCTACAGGAGGATAAAAAGATTGCTAAAGGTAATCTGTCAGCTGTATTTGCTGCTTCTATCCTAACAGCTATCTAATGATGTCTGCAGCTATATGGAAAACTGCACCTTTCCTGGAGGTGATGGTGGTTGCCAAACTTATAAAAAAAATCACCTTTCAGCCAAGTGTCAAGGAGGCGATGCAGAGCTGCGCGAGTGCCACAGACTGGCATGACCACTTGCCCGCCCTTATCTCCAAGCCTCGCCTTGACTGAATTAGTGCTTTGTATATTAGTCAAAGAAGTGCTGGAAGATGAGGGCAGCGAGAAAGCATGCCAGGTTATGGCACTTGAGACATGTAAGGCTTCTTTCATGCTGCCATTAGTGCCCGGCAGTGTGATGGCCGTTAGAAGATAGTGGGAGAAAATGTTGTGCTTGACACATTTTTATTTTCTCCTGCTATCTTCTTGCAGAATAACGCCCGCAATAATGGATGTCAGAGAATCCCATCCCTTTGTACCCGTTTTGACTCCCGTTGGGCTCGGTCACACTAACAGCCGTTAAAGGCAGGATAAAAAAAAAAAAAAGAGCCTTAACTGTCCACTTTTAATAGCTTATGAGAATATCACTTTCATGTCATCGTACCAGCTTTATGTCACAATCTTTATGATCAATCTAAAAATAAAATAAATAATCAGCACAGCAGTTGCACTACAGCATTCCAATACAGATGTCTTCACTATATCTGGATATCCCATACTAACGTATATTTAACACTTTATAAATACAAGCCATGTATTACATTATATATATGCAATGACCAACAGCCACTTTAGCTAGAAATGTGTTGGAATTTTCTTAGCGTTTCCTCTGTATTGGTCGCTTAAGTTTAATTATTTGGAAATAATTTAATAAGCAGTTTTTTAAATTCAGTGCTAGACTGTGCATATACATATCGATCACGTGTACGTTTTAGATAGGATGATCCTAAAGCGGACAAAAACAGCAGGGTAAAATAATCCATACCAATCAATGAGACTGAAACAAGCCATTCCAAGAATTGTTTAGAAGATCAAAGCACAAACCATTGCCGACTCCGCGTTTCACTGATCCTGTGTATTTGTACAGATCCAGTTTTGAGAAAAGATAAATTAGGCCCAAGAGACAAACATTTTTTTGCAGACACCCCTCCTCTACTGTAATAGTTCAGTGGTTTCCCCTGTTGTTTTTACTTTTCAATATAAAATGTATCTAGCGGTAATGCATTATTGTAAAAACTTTCATCTTGTCAGGTTTGAGCTTTTCTGCACTTTTGCTGTGCTGGAATAATAGTCGTTTTCTAATCTGTGTACACAGTTTTAAAGTACATTATTGTGACACACAGCATAAATACAAGATCCGGGGACATAAATAGAAACAGCGGGAATGGGATATCCTACTTGGCAAATAAAACATTCTACACTAAGTGAATCTGGAACGACAAAAGTGTGTAGGTATTGGGAAGATATTTTAGGTACATTGCGTGAAGAGGTGTTAAGAGGGAAAGTGGAAGATTTGTCACAGGGAGCGGTGCTTATGAAAAAGATTACAAAAGAATATAAAAAAAAAGCTCTTTCAAGTTTTTCTTTCTTTTTGTTCGCTGTGTAACATACGGGGATTTTAAAGGGGATAAGAACATCGACAATGGAAGAACAGATTTAGATGTTTGGAAAAATAAAGCTTAAAAGCACAGAATATATATATATATATATATATATATATATATATATATATCTCACATAACTGCAACCATTGAGACTTAGGCTAGGATTCCACTTGGTTTTATTTCCCACAGAGAGTTGTGATTGGCTGGAACCATCTGGCCAATCACAGCTCTCTGCGGGAAATATGAATATGTGTATATATACAGCAGTGCAGGGGACCATAGAAGAGCGGCCGCCGCATCTATGAATTATACAGAAGGATCGCGACAACCCGGGCGATCTGTCAATTAGTACAGGAACTACTACTCCCATCATGGAACAGTGTGGTCCATGCAGGGAGTAGTAGTACTACCTAAAAATTGAAGAAGAAAAAAAAAGTGAAATACACACACTACATTTTTATTATTGTCGGCTACATTTTTAGTGCCCTGCCCGCGCACATAAATTGATCCCTGTTTAAAAATTAAGAAAAATGTTGTTATAAAGAAGATACATTTCATTAAATACAATTTTTTCCATCACTACTGTATCTTTTTTTTTTAATTATTTTTCTTTAATGGTACCCTACGAAATTTTATTAAAAAAAGGTATATCCATCACTTTTTTGGATCTTAAAAGAGAATAAAAACCGCCTGAAAAAACGGCAAAGTTAAAACCCACGTGTTTTTTCACTCCCATAAACCTCTATGGGAGAAAAACGCCACGATTTCAGGGTGAAAAAATGACATAGGCTCAACATGCTGCGATTTTGCAAAACCTCCAAGGAGCTGAAAAACACCAAAAGAGAATGAAAAACGCTAAAAGGATTAAATAAAAATGCCAAACTAAAAAAACAAAGTGGAAAAAGAATTTAGCGATTTTCTAATTGATTTACAGTTAACATCTGGCCGAAAAACGCCATGCGGCAGAATTTGCGTTTTCCCCCCCCCCCCCAAAAACCAAGTGGAATTCCAGCCCAAATCCTAAAAATTTAGGGTAACACCTGGAGATGTGGATGTTAATGGGCCAGTAAGGAAAGATGGGGGAAAATTTGTTTGCAGGAACCAAGCAATATAATGGGGTAGATCTACTTTACCATTTGTGTACTTAAGCCTTGATGTGAAATATTGCTCATTTCATTTTGTACACCTTTTCAGTAGGTGTGGCTTAGTGGGAAGGGGGGAGTGGCTTTGAAATGTGACGTGTGCCAAAATTTGGGCACAGAATTTCAGTGCAACAGTTAGCCAAGCTAAAAGCCAAAATTTATCACAGAGTGATCCACTGTGAAAGTTGTGACCACTGTGAAACAAAATGGAACTGGCGCTTTGTTTACGTAGAATTTGGCAGATTTGGAGCAGAAGTCCAAAGCCCCATTGACTTTATTGGGACATTTCCTCTTTTCGGGACAGATTCCACCTCGAGAATTAACATGGCTCTTGGTATAAAAGGATTTGAACAAAAATTACGGGGTTTGTGTCGAGAGCTGCTGTGTTAGTGGTTGCGTAAGAACTTAAAAATGCCATTGGATACACAGGACAATAGCTTATTCAATCATAGGTGTATATACAACAGGAAAACACGTTTTGGCACAAACTTGCACCTTCCTCAGGTCCACAATAATTAATTTAGAAGTATCCTGAACAGGGCTCCCTGTGTGGCGGCATGCCGCCACACAGGGAGCATTGTTCAGGACACTTCTAAATTGTATATACACATAAGATCGAATAAACTATTGTCCTGTGTATCCAATGGCATTTTGAAGTTCTTCCGCAACCACTAACACAGCAGCGCTCGACACAAACCCTGCATTTTTGTTTGAATCCTTTTATGCTTTATTTCCACACCTCCCTGAAGGCATGGATATAGGGTAACGAGCAGCAGGCTGTACGAATCCACCCATACCCCAAGTCTACCACGGAATTGTGCCTATCCCTCCGTACAACCTCTGAACATCAGTACAATACGATAGGTGTGGTGGTGGACCCTTTCGTCTTTTCTCTTCAGATATCTTAAAATTCTACACCAGGTAGCGCCCTGCATTTTCTCCCTTTATCTTCCTATTCATGGCTCTTGGTGGACTTTATAACAGGGTTAGAAATTTACAAGTGAAAATTACTGTGTGTGAACCTTAAAGGGTGGAAAACGTTTTGTTTGTTTTTTAAATCAACTGATGCCAGAAAGTTAAAACAGATTTGTAAAATTACTTCTATTAAAAAAAAAAAAATCTTAATCCTTCCAGTGCTTAGAGGCTGTATACTACAGAGAAAATTCTTTTCTTTTTGGATTTGTTTTCTGTCACGACCACAGTGCTCTCTGCTGACACCTCTGTCCATTTTAAGAACTGTCCAGAGCAGAAGAAAATCCCCATAGCAAACATATGCTGCTCTGGAGAGTTCCTAAAATGGACAGAGGTGTCAGCAGAGAGCACTGTGGTCGTGACGGAAATGAAATCCAAAAAGAAAATAATTTCCTCTGTAGTATACAGCTGCTAAGAAGTACTGGAAGGATTAAGAATTTTACCAATTTACCAATCTGTTTAACTTTTTGGCACCAGTTGATTTAAAAAAAATGTTTTCCATCGGAGTACCCCTTTAATCAATGCTTAAACACATGCTTAAAAAATGATGCTTGTGCAAAAACGTAAGACTTTTTTATGCCTGAAATCTAGCATACAAACCTTGATAAATATACCCCACTCCTAAATTGTCATTGAAATCCTATTAAAATTAAAGGGAGTCAGCTTCCAGGTGGAGTGGAATCCACATGGTTTTCAAATGGGATTTTGCTGCACTGTGAATGCGGCGGAATTTCTGTTGTGGAAAAATCTGCCATAGAAATTCTGATTTCGCCCTCCACAGAAAAAAAAAAAAAAAGTAAATTATTTCTGCCAAATCCACTCGAAAATAGATTGGTAATTTTCCGGGCAGACTTTCCACAAGAAATCCACCGTGTAAACATAGACTTAGAGGCAAAATTTGCATCAAAATCAGCACAGATTTTGCCTGAAATTCCTGGGTGTGAATACACTCTTACAGTAGATAAATGAGGAAGAAGCAAACCTGTAAGCAAATGAGTGTTTGTTGGTGTCAATCATTGTTCCAACTGATAGATGGATATATAAGGAGATGATCTTCTAGACAAGCAGTTTCCATTATAGCCTAAAATACACTATCCATATACAGTATACAATATGATTTATATTATATTACCACATCGGGGGGAAAAAAAAGTGTTAGAGTCTGGGTTTAATGCAAGTGTAATAAATACTGTATAAATCTGTTCAGTAGTTTGATCCCTGAATATCTCACAAAAAGTAGCATTTACCATATGTATTTGGCAGTTTCCCATCATTCAGCTCCAATTGCTATCAGAAATGGATAACTACCAGAACATTTTACTATAAAAATGTAAATCGTTCTGCCAGGAGCCGCCTTTGGATTCTTTACAATCAGGAGATTTTTTTTAAGGCTGCAGGGAAATCATAAATATCAGTTATGTCAATAAAAGTAATTCCGTCTCAGCACGTGACCGCTATTGGCTCGTATTGCCGAGGTAACCATCATTTTGATTATGGAAAACTCAAGCAGAGAAACGAAAAGACTCATCTTGTGAAAGAATATGTTAAACAGAATATAACTATTGTATAAGAACATTATGTTCCAGCCACTTGCGTCTTTTCTGGTAACCGAACGCACGCGGCAGATATTTGGATTTTGATAAATAAGGGTTGGAGTAGTGCTTGTGCTTTATTGGAGTACATTCTCATTTCATTTCCAGCCTGTCATAAATCACACGGGGAGAGATCTTATATTTTAGGATTTAATTAGCATCACAGATTTATACACAGAAACTGCCAGATATACTACCACATTTTAGAGTCAGCCCCCATGATATTGCAAATCGACTGCCAACATCCAATCTGCCACAAAGCCATTACCCACAGTTACCAAGTTTGGCAAGCGGTGCCTTCGCACTCTGTCCGCGGCAGAAGCGGCAACCTGTGTCAATGATTAAGGAATAGCAGGATTTTCACAAGCCGTAATTTAGGAAGGAACATCAAGCACAGAAGCAGTAGGAGATGTCCAGCTAATTATACAGACTGGTAATACGCCGGGACTGTCACATAGAGGATTGGAATAACACTAAAATGGTCTCTGCACTACACTGTTTTTGGTTTCTAAGCTAATTTTTAGAAGTGTTACTTCCCCAGGAAAGACTTAGAACTTAGCATGACTAAAATCAATTTATATAACATACTATATAGAAATGATCTGTATTACTGGTGAAACTGACCACAACGATATTTAGCTTTTCTAGATGCAAGTAACATATATGCACTGTACAAAGCATTTGTACATACACTTACATTTAGGCACTTAGCACTTACACGTGTATTTCACGCTGTGCAAAATCTGCGGTGCAGCAGGAATTACGCAACGTATTCTCCAATGGGCATACACAAAAGACTTCCCTGCATCACATTCCCACCGTAATGCGGACCAGCCTACAAATCCTACTGCACACACAGGGCTGCTGCCGGGTAAACCTGTGTGTATGCTCATCATAGAATATCCAGCATATTTCCCACTGCTCAGTAGATTTTGCACAGCGTGAAATACGCTGCATAAAGGGGTACTCCACCCCTAGACATCTTATCCCTTATTCAAAAGGAGGGGATAAGGGAATAAGTTGTCTGATCGCGGGGGTCCCACGGCTGGGGACCACCATAATCTCAGCTACGGCACCCCAGACATCCGGTGCACAAAGCAAACTTTGCTCCGTTTTGGATGACTGGCGATGTGGGGCGGAGTATCGTGATGTCACGGTCACGCCCTGCTTGTGACATCATGGCAATGCCCCCTCAATGCAAGTCTATGGGAGGGGGCGTGATGCCCCCTCACATAGACTTGCATTGAGGGGGCATGGTCATGACATCATGAGCAGGGCGCGGCTGTGATGTCACGAGCCTTCGGCGTTGCACCCAACGCTCTAAAGGAATGCCGGGTGCAGCAGGGAGATAGTGGGGTATCCTTTGGATAGGGCATAAGAGGTCTACCCTTTTAAGCGCTACTTGGGACCATACCGTCAGAGTAAGGTCACCTGTTCCATATTTTCCTACCTGCTGCATATTTTCCTACCAATTGAAGTCAATGGGTAGCAAAATCAGCTGTGTATGTTGCTACCCATTTAAATAGGTAGGAAAATATGCTGAAGCAAATATGGCACATGACCCTGCTCATAAACATACAGACAGGCATTTCATGTTGACCTATATGACAGGCTATCTTCTAACTTATTCTAATGTGCTCTAGTAGTCCTGTGGGTTCCCAGCATCTTAATTTCGAACTATGTACAAAGTGTTTTCTTTATTTCATAATCCATAAAACAGCACATGCAGACCTGCAGTAAGATGTTGGGCAACACCAACGCATTTCGAGCTAACCCTAGCTCTTGATCACAGCATACATGCACAGTGTATTAAAAACATAATAAATGCACAATGCATATATACTGTGATTAAGAGCTAGAGTAAGCATCACATTGGAATGTGCACGACATGTAAGAGCAGAGTATATATATATATATATATACACACACACATATACACATATATATATATATATATATATATATATATATATATATATATATATATATAGACATGCTGTATTATGGAATATGAAAGAAGAAGTTTTTATCGGCAATAAAGTTGGAGCTACTTTTTCTATAATTTATTTATATTTCCCTGTAATCTAGAATTTAAACAAAGAAGAAACTTACATTAAAGGGGTATTCCAGGAAAAAAAAGCAGAGATGTCAGCAGAGAGCAATGTTGCCAGACAGAAAAGAACAACTCAACTTCAGCAGCTGATAATTATTGAAAGGATTAAGATTTTTTTAATAGAAGTAATTTACAAATCTGTTTAACTTTCTGGAGCCAGTTTATATAAAAAAAAATGTTTTTTCCCTGGATAACCCCATTAGACCATTACGGTACATTGAGTCCAATGACATATACTTAATAAATGACTACGTCTAAATATACAATCTCATTGATTGTCTTTTCAGAGTTGGTTCTTGTTATGGCTCCAAGTTCTATAGTTCAACAAAACAAAAAGGTACAAGCAGCGCTGGAATAATCTAGTCTGCTCACAATAGAATGCACACCTTCTCCAAGATCTGAATCAATCCAGAGAAATATAGTCCAAAGCAGCACTTTTGTAAAGTAAAATTCCCTTTATTCACACCTGCAACATTTTGGTCCAGCACCTACAACACCAAGCTGCTGTTCTGCCTGCTCCCAGTCACTGCTGCCATCTTTTGATGCCGCTTCATTTGACACATCAGTTCTGGCTGAACAGGCATTTCTTGCAGTACTGCATCTAGGATTCCAGGAGTCTGCATATCCCGTAGCATGTATAGCTTGATTGATATTTTTTAAAGCACCCCCATTCCTTTTTTTTTTTTTTTTATAGGCTCATGAACAGATTCCCTGGGAAAGGAAAGATAATGCTCATTTTTAGCAACATCATGATATGAGCTTCAGCGAGAGGTCTTTAGACAGAACTCACATTATCTTTGGGGAGTCTTGTAGTAACCTGTGTGCAAGGCATTGAGGATTATTATTGTGGAGATCTCAGGGTCACTTTGAATATTCATTGTCTGTGACTCCACGTCCTAGTGACTGAGTTGCTAGTCACGTGAATGCATGTGCCGACTGAGCGCTTATGTAACCAGCGAAAGAAATATCAAAATTGAGCCGGCGGGGCCCAACTCCAGCTCACAATTCAGAGAAGATAGAAGCGGATCTTCGGTGGGAAATATCTCCAGACCGAAGGTACATATTTTAGTCAGTGACCCTAGGGCTGGGCGGTATGACCAAATGTGTGTATCACAGTATATTTGTAACTTTTGGCGGTTCCACGGTATATCACGGTATTTCCTCCCCTTCCCTCCCCCCCTCAAATTAATTATCAGCCCAGCGCTGCCCCCATGGGGGTAAATACATGTCATCCGCATGCGCTGCCCTCCCCTTGCTCCTGTTTGTTGCGGCCGCCGGCGCTGACACTCTATACTGTGCGGTAACCCTATGCCCTGAGCCCACTCATGTAAGAAGCCGGCCAGTGCTCCTTACATGAGTGGGCTCAGCCTATCACTGACCGAGGCGGAACATCGCTGCGGCCGGTGATAGGCTGACGGCTGTCCGACGTCCCCAAGAAGCAGGTGAGGCCAGTTCCGGACCAACGGGAGGTGAGTTAAAGTTTATTTTGTTTATTTTTTGCAGCCCGAGCATAGGGTTACTGCACAGTATAGAGTGTCAGCGCCGGCAGCAGCAACAAACAGGAGGAAGAGAAGGTCAGCGCATGCGGGTGACATGTGAGTATTTACCCTGATGGGGATAGCGCTGGGCTGATAATTGGGGGGGGCAGAACAGCACTCGCGGGTGACATGTGAGTAGTTCCCCGATGCGAGCAGCGCTAGGCTAATAATTAATTGGAGGGGAGGGGCAGAACAGCGCTCGCAGGTGACATGTGAGTAGTTCCCCGATGGAGCAGCGCTGGGCTAATAATTGGGGGGGGGAGGCAGAACAGAGCTCGTGGGCCACATATGATTACTTCCCCGATGTGGGGAACCAGTATTGTTGCATGGGTTAAAATGAATATCGTGCAGCACAAAAATTTCGGTATTCGGTAGGAACCAGTATTCCGCCCAGCCCTAGTGACCCCTCATCGGTCTCCTGTTCACCCACACTATAACTGACTGTTTACTGATGGGCTTTTGGTCATCAGTTGAAAGAAACAGGATAAAATAATTTGATTATACTAGGAGTTGTCTATCTGCCCATAGAATTTAGATATAAGTTGAAAACAATTTTGAGGGGAAATTTTGGTCTGGAAGGTAAAGACTAGGGATCGACCGATATCGTTTTTTTAGGGCCGATACCGATAATCGGTGGAGGTTAGAGCCGATAGCCGATAACTTATACCGATATTCCGGTATAAGTTATCGGCTATTTATCCCCCCCTTGACACCGCTGCAGGTCATTGATTTAAAGCGGGCGCTTTAAATCAATGCACTGCAGTGGCTTTTGCGGTGCCATAGGCCGCCGCCGCCACCACCCGCTTCTCTCTCCCTACCTGTCAGGGTGGTCCGGGCCATCCTTCCTTCCTGTAGTGTCCGGCGGCATTCCGGGTGGAGGGTGAACCGGTCCGGGCTGTCCTTCTCCGGGGTCCTCTTCTCCACTCTGGGCAGGCTCCGGCCTAGTACGCTGCATAGACGCCGCTACGCAGTGACGCCCGTGCGCAGCGACGCACCTGACGTCACGGCGTAGCGGCGTCTATGCAGCGTACTAGGCCGGAGCCTGCCCGGAGTGGAGAAGAGGACCCCCGGAGAAGGACAGCCCGGACCGGTGCACCCTCCACCCGGAATGCCGCCGGACACTACAGGAAGAAAGGATGGATGGCCCGGACCACCCCCATTACGGGTAAGTTTATTTATTTATTTTTTATTGACTCGGGGGGTGGGGGAGGGGCCCGACCGGTATAGCGGTATGGGCAAAAATCCATATCGGTATACCGCCCAGCACTACGGTGGGGGGTGCGACGCGGTGGGTCGGGGGGGCGGTCGCGGTGCGGTGGGTCAGGGGGGGCGGTCGCGGTGCGGGCGGGGCATAATCGGCTTATCGCCAAGGTAATTGCCGATACCGATAATGCCCAAAATCGTGATTATCGGCCGATAATATCGGCCATACCGATAATCGGTCGATCCCTAGTAAAGACAAAGAATAAATAAATTTTATGAATTTATTTTCTCATTCATTTTTTTATTTGATTTTATGAAATATTGAGTAAGCTTTGAATTGGCGATTTTGATAAATAATTTTTTCCCTTTTTTTAATGGGTTATAAAAATAAAATGCGAAAAATAAAACATGCAGACCTCAAACAAATAAAAACTACTGTGGGATGCTAGGGTGAAAATTTGGGCAAACTGAAATGATAGCATGAACTACAGGCAAAAAAAAAAAAAAAAAAGTTTTAAAGTACAGGCTAAAATACTACATTTACCAATGAAATTCCTAAGAAGGTGAGAATTCGACTGCACATAATGAACACCCTGACATAAACCTGAACAAATGCTGCTGCCTTCTGCTGGAAAATGACTTGACGTGAAGGGTTGCTGAAAGTAAAAAGGCAGAACTCCGTAATTGCTGGCATTCTATAGAAACAACTGTAAGAGAACCTTTGTTAGTAGTCAGCTTTTAAATGAAATATTGAAGGAAACATCTATTCATCTGTCAGATGGTGCAACTAACTCCAAATTCACAACACTTGGCAAATCAAGGCATTTCTGGAACAAATGTGCTCCCATTTTATTCCAATAACCTCTCACACGTTCTTGAAGGCTGCCAAATAACAGCTTTGTAAGCACCTGCTGCTGACCAAGGGTCAGAGGAGACGGCAGCCTATGCACTTGATGTTATAGCCTTCAACCTCAACTATTTCTTTTAGTCTCTGTGGTAGATTTATGAATCACAACAGCAACATTCAGTTCATGCTGCCACAAGTACAATACTCTACAGTGATTTGGTGTGAAACACTACATGGATGCATGTAGTCACAATGTCAACTTCAAAGACACATTTAGCAGTCGTACCAAAACTGGAGTTTCTTGAATTAAACTTGCCGAAACATACAGTAACTCGAATTAGGGCTGGGGGTATGACCAAATGTGTGTATCACAGTATTTTTGTAACTTTTGGTGGTTCCACGGTATATAACAGTATTTCCTCCCCCCCCCCCCAAATTATTATCAGCTCAGCGCTGCCCCCATCGGGGTAAATACTCACATGTCACCCGCAAGAGCTGCCCTCCTCGTCCTGTTTGTTGCGGCCGCCGGCGCTGACACTATACTGTGCGGTATCCCTATGTCCGGGCTGCAAAAGGTAAACAAAATAAACTAAGGCATGTTCCTACGTCGGCCTTACGCTGGGGACGGGAACGTTGGAAAGCCGTCAGCCTATCACCGGCCGCAGCCATTTTCAGTCTTGGCCGCTGATAGGCTGAGCGCACTGTCATGTAAGGAGCTCTGGGCGGCTTCTTACATGACAATGAGCTCAGCCTATCACCGGCCGCATCGATGTTCCGCCTCGGCCGATAATAGGCTGAGCTCATTGTCATGCAAGAAGCCGCCCAGAGCTGACGGCTGTCCGACATTCCCGTCCCAAAGAAGCAGACGAGGCCGGTACCGGACCAACGGGAGGCGAGTTAAAGTTTATTTTGTTTATTTTCTGCAGCCCAGGCATAGGGATACCGCCTCTATAGTATATAGTATAGAGCAGAGGTCTTCAATCTGCGGACCTCCAGATGTTGCAAAACTACAACTCTCAACATGCTCGGACAACCAATGGCTGTTGGTCCCTCCCCCTCGGGAATGAATGAATTATTATCAGCCCAGTGCTCGCGGGTGACATGTGAGTAGTTCCCCGATGGGGACAGCGCAGCGCTGGGCTGATAATTCATTCATTCCCGAGGGGGAGGGGCCAAACCGGTATTGCAGTATGGGTTAAAATTCATATCTCCTGTGATAGAAAACGCTTCACCTATGCAATTCATACATTCACCAATTACAGTGAACTTGCACCATCAAGCCTCATGACATCACTGGCGAATGCAAGTCATGCAAGTGCTTATAGGTAGAAGAGGGTCCTGGGGGTCACCTAAGTATAGAACAGGGCTCGACAAATTTGCTTTGAATATAGGATTCAGCAGAAAAAGACTGACATCTAAATTAGGCTGGGTTCAGACCACGTTTTGTACTTACGGTTCCCATATACGGCTGGAGGGAGGGGGGGCGAGGGGGAATCGCGCTCGATCACATTTTTGCCGGCGGTCAGGAAACCGCATACGGCCAAAAACGCAGCCGACCGGAGACTGCGGTTCACTCCGGTCGGCTCATAGACCTGCATTAAATACGGTTCTCGAATACGGCTGAGTGCGGGCGCCGCGATTGTTAACCCAGCCTTACTATTTTGCCACCTACGGAGCTGTGTGATGGCTCATTTTTTACAACCTTTAGATGTAGTTTTTACTGGTACCACTTTTGCAAAGTATTTTTATGTTTACGATGTGGGATCAAACATTTGATAAAAATAGTTTGGACAATTCTGCGCCGGTACCACTTTCCCAAGCCCACGCCATGCTCCCTTACCCAACCCATGACCTAAATGTACACCATGGGTCAGGATGGGGCTGGCAAAAACCTAGGTGCCTAGAAGTTATGTAACCTGAAATGTGTCTATCACTGTATAGAAGACATGTTACAGAGTCATGATAGACAGACTACTGTAATACTTGTAATATGGAATCATGTAGATTGTGCACCACCAGACAGTAACAACTGAAGGATGCACATGGTAGCCACAAGTCATTTGTTAATTGTAATACAAGGAACAAAAAAATAATAATAATGTAATTAATAAAAAGGATTTTGGCCCAGATTAAAAGGGGTTATCCACCATAAGGTGATTTTAGTACATACCTGGCAGACAGTAATGGACATGCTTAGGAAGGATCTACGCTTGTCTTGGGGCTAAATGGCTATGTTGTGAGATTACCATAACACTGTGGCTAGCTGTTTGTGAACTAGTATTTCCTGTTTGACTTTTCTTTTTTTGACTACAAATCCCACAATTCCATTTCCCTCCCTCCCACACATCAGCCACCCCACCCATTGAAACATAAATGAGCTGCATCTATTCAAAAGACCTGTGGTTTTCAATCAGGGTGCCTACAGCTGTTGCATTAGTTGTAGATTGATCACTCTCCCACCACCATTGAAGCAGACAGGCTCCCAGTCATCAGCTGACTAGTGAGTCAGGTCTCGGCCGCATTGCAACCTGGGAAAAATTGGAGACAACAGTCATTTTGTATGCTGTTAAAACTATTGGGGTGAAAATCACAGAAGAATTGTGAGAAAACCGTCACACACAGATACAGACACTATATTATTATGAACTACACTAACTTTACAGCCCCTGTAGCATAGTCA
Organism: Hyla sarda; assembly: GCF_029499605.1. Lineage (NCBI taxonomy): Eukaryota > Metazoa > Chordata > Amphibia > Anura > Hylidae > Hyla > Hyla sarda. The sequence continues at coordinate 121,787,947 of NC_079190.1, read as the reverse complement.
AATGAAAAAAATCCTGCAATACCCCTTTAACTAAAGTAGTGAAACCGTCACACACAGATACAGACACTAGATTATGAACTACACTAACTTTACAGCCCCTGTAGCATAGTCAAATGAAAAAAATCCTGCAATACCCCTTTAACTAAAGTAGTGAAACCGTCACACACAGATACAGACACTAGATTATGAACTACACTAACTTTACAGCCCCTGTAGCATAGTCAAATAAAAAAAAAATTATGGAATACCCCTTTAACTAAAAGTAGTGAAACCATATTGTGATCCATAGGTGCAAGTCCTCCACTCCAACGTAGGTGCACAACTGCACTTGGGGTTGAGCACCTGGTATCACCTTAGACCACGTTAATGTAACCCTTTAACTAAAGCCGTCTAATTCTTAGATAGTGTAAAAAAAAAAAAAAAAAAAAGTCTAGACCAGTGTTTCCCAACCAGGTTGTCTCAGAGTTGTAGTTTTGCAATAGCTCAAGGCACCCCGGTTAGGAAACACTGGTCAAATCGGTCTCCAGAATAACACAGTCTCATGCCATTTAATAAACTTGGTGCATTCTTAGTCTGTCTCATCTATGTTTACACCAATTATTAGTAGGTTTACTTTATGCCAAAAGTGCACACCAAATTTCAATTGCACCAAAGAACAATGAAGCAATGGCCCCTTTCCAGAGAAGGTACACCATTCTTTCAGTAAAAGCACCTGTTCCTATTTTTTTATTCATTATGCATGATAAATGTGTCGCGATTTCCATGCTCCTCAGTACTAACACAGTTGGAGACAAGATTCTGGCAGAGAGGCCACAGCAATTCTGGGACAATGACTACATTTCTGCCTAATAAACTAGACCTCTGCTTCTCTCTATGCATCCATCCATAAGGTGTGCAGGACATCTGCAGTGTACTGGCAGTTCTGTTCTCCCTGCAGGACAGGACGGATTCATTAGGACAGGATAGCTGGAGACGGAGTTGGTATTTTTGTAGTTGAGTAGTGGAGCTGTCAGAGCTTTTAGGCTAAAAAATAACAAGCTTTTTTTGTAAAAGAACCAACAGCATGCCTTGCAACTCTAAATAAAATGTGAGTTCCTAATAGATTAAAAGCTCTCCATGCTGCTGTGATACTATACTAACCCATGAGCAAAAATACAAGGAAAATCATCTGCTGGGTGCAGAAATAAAGGAAAAAATATCATCTACTGAGCATCCAACATTAGTATCAAAAAGAAGCGGATCTGTGAAATAAATAAAAATACATCAATTGGCTCTGTGTTCCGGCATCTAGCTAAACAGCAGAAGTTATTTGTTCATCTCCCATTATCTTACGTGAACTCTTGCATAAGGGCAGAGCTTTATCCTTAGGCAGTACATAAAGCGTGGGACATTTCTTTAAAGCTATAAAAAATAAAGCATTAGTTAACGAAATCATATCCACAGTCATCAGCTAGATGCCACAAGTCCTAACTTCTTCCCATCTTCATTACGGAATCCAGCTTTCTTTTTAAGCTTGCCAAACCACTGCACTTATATCAGAAAATAAAACAAACGCTAACTATGAGAATCATACGTCTTATCCGTTTCATGTGACCCAAAACAGTAAAAGGGAAGAATAGTAGGAATGTCTCTTATACAACCCCAAGGTCCAAAGAAGAAATCCTGCATAATCATTCATTGTAACAGAAATATTGCAAACCATTTCTAAGAATGGACATTGATTTGTTAGACACCTATTGAGTGGGAATAATATTTGACCATTTTGATACTGTGTATTTTATGACACTTCCATCCGGCAGTTATGTGGATGAAATGAGAACGTTGATAAAAGAATGAAAAATCTCTTTGCTTGCTACAAAACTGCAAATGTTTCCCAGGAGTCCAGTAGGAGATAAGAGTCCTGCTTATTTAGAGAGTTGTGTTATGTTTTTCAACAATTGTTTTTATTATAGATCAAAGGCTTTTTAGATGTTCATGTGTTAGTAGCTATGTTTGCCAAAAATGTCGGTTAGGTTGGCCAAGAAGCAGGATTTGATAGTTTGATGACCCACATCAAGAGGTCAGACTTTACAACCTAGCTCTCCGCTGTCAATAACTCAGAGAAATGAAAACACTTGACATCATAGTACTACATAGTAGATTGGGTTAATAAAAAAAAAAAAAAAAAAAAAAAAAAAAAAAAAGGATCCATCAGGTTCAACCTATCACCCTACTGTGTTGATCCAGAAAAATACAAAAATCCCTTATGGAGGCGGATGCCAACCGCCCCATATTAAGAGAAGGTTTCTTGCAGACTCCAAATAGGACAGTCAACATGAATGTGCCTTATTGCAAAACCTTTAACTCCATGAATGTTGTCAATAAAAGACAACTAGCGAGGAACACAGAAAAAAGGCCTCAAACCAACTGATGGTAATTGAGATGTCTGCCTGTCGCCAGGTCTTTAGATTTTTCAATATAATCATTTTTCATTCACTTCAACTTCAAAAGTAAGATACATTTCGACATTAGAAAAGGGCAGTGGTGCTGTGTTAGGACAAAAAACTTGAGCTGGGATATTAAATGTAATGTTGTGCAAAACTAAAATTTTCTGATTTTTACACTTCGTGCCTACAGACTATTAGTTTCTAAATGATATATATCCAAAAACAGTAGGACCCCTGGTTGGAAAAATTTTTATTGGAAGTCAAAGACTAGCTGAGTAGCTAACAGAAAAAAGCCATTTTTACATGCAGCCAGCCTATATTCACGCCTGGGATGACTTCCAACGTCAATTTCAAAGACTAGCTGAGTTGGTAACATACAAAGACTGCACAGTTTTTATATCTAGCAAAGCCATGTTTACAGCCTGTATGTTGGTGGGATCTGTCTGGGCCCCTGGGCACTCTATAAACAAACCTTGACAGAATTTCCAATAGTAATACAAGCTATGACACGGTATCATCTGTGCCAAACACAGTAGTCCATCTAGTGCAACACCTGAGAAAGCAGAGTTGTTACAGTGCGCCATATGTACCTTTAGATTATCCATACTTTAGTTCATGAGTATTCCATAGCTACAATGCTCATGTGACTTGTATAGTAATATAACAACATGCCAAAAGAATTATTTTCTAGTCTCACCCTCTTCTAAGTGTGGAATGTGTACACAACAGTCCAAATAAACATTTTTGTAATGTGAATATAATCAGCGCTGGCAAACACATTTGTCCTCACCATGCCGGAGGCCAATCTGGCACAAAATAAAAAATGTACACTGTATCTGAATATTAATCTGCGCTCATCCTCACACCCCATGGGCTTTCACTAAGTGAGGCATCTCAAGGTTGTCTGTTGTGCTTGGCATTCGATGCCTGTGACGTGTTAAATTGCTGATCTTCTGCTGCTAATGCAGAACATGGATCTGCAGTGAAACCCAAGCCCAAGATATTTCGAGAAGGGATAAGCACTGCATGTTTTGTGAATGTTCGTGTGGTATTTGTATAATCTCGCTCCAGGAGGTCTCTCCCGCCTCGCCTACTTTCTTTAGTATGGAAGTGTATTTCAGGTCACTAAAAGGAAACACACAGACTTCATGCATCAGGACTATATATAAAAAAAAAGAGTGCATCAAGTCACACTTAAACTCTTATTTTCTAAGCAGAAATTGAAAATGAAAGCTCAACTCTGAAAGGCTAGAGCAACACTGGCTGAAACACCACTTTTTTTCTTAAAAGTGTACCAGCCATCACAAAAAAAAAAAAAACAACAACAACTGATAGACATGTCAACATTTTTACGTTCTCTCGTCCCTCTTATAAGCCAAGTCTATGGGACCACATATTGTGGACAGAAGGGTACGGTAATGTGCCCAACTTGCCGCTCATTCTAGTGATTCTAGGACAGACACACAAATATCAAAAGTACTAGACACTTGTGCAGTTATGTCACATTACAAGAAATGAGATCTGGCCCAAAAGGATATCCTTATCAGGCTAGGGAAGGGATATAACACTAGGCTCTAGTAACCTGATTTTGTCCCTGGTACTCCCTATACCACTGTGCCCTATGTCTAGGTGGAGTGATCACCCTAAAAGGGTGGCCCCACTATGGAACCTTACCCTAAGGGCCCTGTTAACACCAGATAGAAAGGAAAAAGGATCCAAACTTGGCGCTTCTCCCGACATAGTGAACTCTTTCTCAAGTACGTGCCTAGACACTATAGTGAACCCTATATCCGATAGGCCAACTTAGGTCTTCCCTGACTATATAGCTAACAGTTCTCTTAAAATTAAATGACAAATCCTCACATAAATGCCTAGACGTCAACCAGCCAGACTACAGAGTGAACCCAGAAACTATGCAAATAAAAGCCCCCCCCCCCCCTCAAGTCCACCGATTCCTGCCTACAGTCCTACACACACATCTAATGCATGTATTCAAATGTCTGAAACACATATACAGGCCTCAAAGAGTTCCCCTCTAAAAATAAAACCTAGGGTTCATCAGGAGACCACTAGTAATTGAAGTGACCTCAGTAAAACAATAGATCTAAAGCCAGCATGGAATTCTGCTTTGCTTTAAACATACCAAAGGATACACTTATCCGGTTGTTTTCCCATTTGATAACAATGTACTCACCTGTCCCGCTCCTATGCAACTTCTGTCTCAATGGAGCCTGGTCCTGCAGAGCAGCACTTCCAGTGAATAGCTGAGGCCAGTCACCAGTGCAGCCACTGATTTAATAATTTGGCACTTGTTTCCAATTTGGCACTAGTTGAGACCAAGAAGTGCAGTGCAGCAGAAGCAGGCTCCATTGGAACATCAATGGTGTACATTTTGACTTACAATTGTCTTAATGATGTGATGTCATATAATAAAATGCATAGAGAGTTTATTATTGCTGACCTTCATTGGGACTCTTGAAACAGACTCTCTTAGAGGGGCTATATATAGGTGTTATTTAATTTATTTGTTATTAAAATCACATTTGTAATAATTCTCTACTGACTAACAACTGTAAATTAGCTGTATGACTCATACAGTACTTGCTTATCTCTAACAAAATGCAGGAAAAAGCTAATTTGGTGTACTATTTAGAATTACTACATTAAATGGTACTCACTAGTCTGTCAGAATCCTCTGTTGTTGCCATCAATACCTTTCCATGAGGCCTTCAAAAAAGTCCTGACCTGTAACTATATCAATATGACTAACGTAAAGTTGCATCCAAATTAATTCTATAAAATTATAGTACTATTCAGTGAGGGGGCATAGTTGTTCGCCAAGATATCACCTTCATTTTTGACAAAAATAAGTAATTGTTAATATGGTACAATAAAATCTTAGATTCACAGTCTATGAGAATTGTAAGTCTATTTGATTACTTATCCTTTATATACTTATATTGCTTAATTGGAACAGATCTCTCCAGGTACCCCAACTTTTTCGGAATTTCCCCCAAATCAGACTCCCACATGCTAAACCTTTATAATCTAAATTAACTATGAATGCAATAAATTGATGATGTATTGTAAGCCTCTCAAAGTGCCATTCTTCCTACATTCTTCTTGAACAAAAGTGACACTGCCTGGGCCTGGATATCAGAAATAGCAGATCACAATTACTGCTGCTACACAAGGTGTGCTAGGAGAGATTCTTTCACAAAACTTGTACGCCTTGAATAAATTGGGTTTTGAAACCTAATGTGAATTGGTTATCCAAAGATGAAAGGACATCTGCAGTGGAAAACACTTATCCCCCCCACAGGATAAGTGTTTGATGGGGGTCCGAACGCTGGGACTCTCCTGCACGGGGCCCCGGCTCTTCCGTGGCTCTCCCGTGCAGGAGGAGTGTCGACCTCAGCATGACACAGCAGCCGACACACCTCCTCCATGTATCTCTATGGGAAAGGCAGGGAGGCAGTGTTCTTGCCTCCCCACCACTCCCATAGAACTGTATGGGGACGGGGAGGGGGCGTAACCGTCGATGCTACGCGCATTAGCGCTCACACTGAGCGCTAATGCTGGGGCCCCGTTTAGGGTACCAGCGGTCGGACCCCCCGCCATCAAACACTTATCCCCTATCCTGTGGATCGGGGATAAGTGTTTTCCGCTGCAGTTGTCCTTTAAAAAGGGATTTGTGGGAATGTATGTATGTATTGATGATCTATGCTCAGGTTAGTTCATAAATACATCAGATCTGTGGGGTACTGCCACCTGCCACCTCATAAATAAACCAATGTATAAATCAGAGCCATTCTGAGGGAGAAGGAGACAGCTCCAAAAACCATGTATACTGCAAAGCCCCTTGCATGGTACTAACACTAGTTTCAGTTTGAAGTATTCATTTCAAGTTATTCTTCATGCTACCACATCAATTAATCATAGTTGGCGGCTAAACACTACATTACAAGTTTTATTACTTCAAAAGGTATAGTGGCACTATTGCAATAGAGCAGTCAGGGTCACTGGGCTGCGGTACTTCTATCACAGCGGGAGACCGAAGTCCTGAGTGTGCGGGTCTGGCGGTGCTGGGAACCAGAAAGAACTAAGTCAATAAATACAAATGGCATAGAAGAGACACAGTTACCCGCACTCACCGCTAGGCTTCAGTCGGCCGACTCCGCTTCAACTGCTCATAAGGACATCACCGGTTCCAGACCTGATGCAGGGCGCTCAGAGTTGACTGCCTGTCGTTCCACGCCATATGTGAGCTTCTTCCAGCCTCATAAGAGGCCGGAAGAAGCGTACACAGCACAAAACGGTCAGCAGTCACCTGCGAGTGCCTTGCTTCAGGTCTGGAACTGGTGATGTCTGTATGAGAAGTTGAAGCGGAGTTGGGCGACTGAAGCCTAGCAGTGAGTGCGGGTAACCGTGTCTCTTCTATGCTACTTACATCACAAGTTTTATTTTACTTTTAGTGTTTACATCCAAAAAATTCACGTGGAGCAATGAAAATATGCCATATTTCTTAGGATTTATGGCCAATGTAACAGTCTGGCTGCAGTACTTTGACAAAAATTTCCCTTGTCCAACATCCATATATTCTGACTCTCTCATGTAAGACTACTGTCATAACAAATCCAGTGAAAGAACTCTTGAAAACACATGCTTTACTGTAAGATCCAGGCCCCACAGCAATACTTTGGCATGCAGTGTCTGTAGATGTAGAAATGCTGACCACTGATCCCCGGTGACAGAGACTTATAAATGGGGACAGCTTAAAGATCAAAAGTGTTAATTCACTTGTATTATCCATCTGGGAATAGGTTTATTTTAAACCACGATTTTCGGGCTATTAAGCGTTTTCAGTCCTATCCACAAATACTATTTCTCTCTAACAATTAACCGCTGCCAAGATTCTGGGACCAATACAAATTTACAAGCTCAAGGCTTTCACCATTACTCTATTTACCTATGTACTTAATCTCATGAGAGTATTTATTTCCCAACATCTGTACTTTCCCTTGTATGGATTGTTTTAATCCACTGCTCTTGCTTGGTTCCCTGGGTGCTACGCTAGATAGCAAAGTGCATCAGATCTAGATAGATAGCACAATTATACAGCAAGTCAATACAGCCAATAAAAATGTTGGCCGACTTAGACAAATTTCTTCTTTTCTTATAATCTTCCTGTTTGGAATTTTCATTGGAAAGTAAAAAAGTTAAACAATAATAAATGGTAACACGGTATGGGACTATCTAGCCGTGTAAAATTTCTGTAACAAAACGGTGACGGTCTGGATACCCACGTTTGTATTTCACAGTGTTTTGTAATAAATCTATTATCAGATTTCTATTTGGAGCATTTTACAGGCAATGTTTAATTCAATATTATGACCATTTGTCATTCGGACTTGGTATAATACTGCATTCTGAAGATATCAGCATCTCAATTCCCCAGCTACAAAACCGGAGGAAGCAGCTGCATGACATTTGTACTATAATGGCCCTAATATGTAATGGAATATTTAATCTTAATAAGGACAGTGACTAAGTTTAGCCTGCTGATCCAAATATGGAGTTGGCAATCACTTTCTTGATAAGAAAAGCCCCATATATACGAGCTTAAAGGAAAATTCTGCTCAATAGGAATGATGTAGTAAAACTCCTGTGGTCACAGCACAATTTACACGCATTGGATGTAATCTGTCAGGACTTGGATGTGCCAGGTTAATGAATCACTTGCCACAGATGTCAAAACCCAATGTCCCCAATAAAATTACACCATGCTCTATTATATCAACCCTATATTTTAGTGACTGCTATGGCAGATTGTGTGTGATCAGCCATAAACAAAACCCCCAGATAAAATGCATAACATGTCACCACCCCTCTGTCTTATTCTATCCTGTTGTAAATCACCACCTCCGATTCAAGTTATAGTTCTAGAGCGGCTCAAGTGCCATAGACTGCAGTTACAGGAGCAATATTGCGTTTATATTTCTAGTTTTATTTTTAAAAATGTATTTATTTTACTATTTAAAGCCAGATTTTCTCTGTCCTCTAGCAAGTTCATGTGCTTATCTGTCCAAGTTTATCCTGAGAGTCCCAGTTTATAATACCAGACTAGGTAAAAAGAGTGGCATGCTAGCACGACAGTATGAAAAAGACACCTTGGGGCTTCATCTATGCATAAAATTGTAACTTTAAACCATACGGATCATACAATTCTACAGACAGTCCAGACCTGGGAAAACTGTCAATAACTGGGAGAACTGATCACACGGTCAATGGCGTAAATATTAAAAAAATACAAAGTGCAAAAAATAAGCCCCTTACAGACCTTTAAATGGAAAACTAGGAAAATTTTAGGGGTCAGAAGAGGACATTTTAAAAGAAGTACTCCAGTGCAGTAAAAGGTATCCCCAACTCGATGGAAAGGAGATACGTTTTAGATTGTGGGAAGTCCGACCACTGGGACCTCCTACATTCTCCTGCACAGCACCCCGGCAGTCCCCAGGAAGGGGGCGTGCCTATCTTTGCACAAAGCGGCAGCTGACACACCCCTCCATGTATCCTATAGAGCTACATGAAGGAGTTATGTCGACCACCACTTTGGGGGTCGGCACACCCCCTTCCTGGGGACTGCTGGGATGCTGTGCAGGAGAATGTGGGGGTCCGAGCAGTCGGACTACCAGCAATCTAAAACTTATCCCCAATCCTTTAGATTGGTGATAAGTTTTACTGCACTCTAGTACTCCAATCCCACCATTTTACATTGGCTATATGAAATGAGGGAATTGGACATGAAATAGGAGGGATTTCACCATTTATTATAACCCAATCGCATATTGACATCACAATATTTACCTCCATAATCGCAATCACGTTTTATCCAAACCGTGCAGCCCTACTCTAGATAGTTCTTGACATGGGCAGAGAGGACAGAAGAGCAAAAAAAGATCCTGTGTACAGATAAGAGAAACTTCCATAAGGTCAACCATCACTGCAGCACTATCAATTTGGGCTGTATGAAGAGTGGCCCTAAAGATGCCTCTCGTGGAAAGTCCACTTGGAGTTTCCAAAAGAGCCCCTTAAAAAAAACAAAAACAAAAAACAGCTTTTCTTTACTCAGAAATGTTGCCCTGGGCAAGTGATTGACTCATGACATGTTGAATAACGTTCGGTTTTGTTGCCTTATAAAACAGCTCAGTGGTTTAGTCATTTCTGTAGATGCTATTTATTAACATTAACCGGTGTAAAACTACTGACAGTCATTTCTGTCAATTTTCTACAATTTTAACTGTATTAGTTATTGACAAAAAACAAACTGAAATCAATGCACAGTATAAATGTTAGATTTTCAGTGCAGTAACAGATTTGTAATGTTACAGAGTTATATCTGTAAGGCTGGCTTTAAACCACGTTAAGTTTCTAGGTCAATGGCATGTTACCTCCTAAAATAAATAAAGGACTCACAAAATAAAAGTATATGTTTGGGAAATGGACTGAACGTAGTCATAAGTAGAGTAGGTTTGGTCCTTTTAAAGTAAAGTTAAGTTTTATATTAATTTGTAGAATCTGTGGAAACCTGGGTGGCAATCCCATGGGCACTGGTCAAGTTGCCATTTGAAGCCGCTACTGGTTGTTACTCAGTAACAGTGTAGGAAACCAAGATGATGTACTGCAATAGGAATGCTACATTATTACATTAATAAAAGGGCTGCAAGTCAAAGCACAATGCACTTATGTCCTTTCAATGAAATGAAACAAATGTCCCCGCAAATTGCTTCTGCTTTCTTTTATGTTTCCAATTGTAAACTGTTGGGTTTGTTATATATTTCATGTATATGCTATACTGGGAAATGCTCGTTATTGGCCACTTCTAGTGGGAACAGGAAGAAATTGAAAACATACTTCTTGGCCTGCAGTTGTATTAAAAACGCCTGATTCTGGCAGAGATGGCGGAGGCTGCAGAGCAGTGATGGGTAAGTCTACTCAAGCAGAAGATTGCACACCCAGAGTAAAAACTTTTCATCCAGTGACCCTGGAGTGTTAGGGAAATATTTCATAGGAACTACGGTAAATTCCTATTTTAAGAAATATCTCCCATTATAAATAGACAGATCAGGTAGTTAAAGATCCGGCTGCTGCACAGCGATTTTCTCATTCACCAAGAGGCCGAAATTACACCGATAACCTCCCAGATGCAGCAGATATATGTCTACCAAGTTTCCAATGTATGGAGTTGAGACAGCAAATGAAATTCTGAATTATTGTTTCATGGGTAAGAAAGACAGAGACATCCTTCTACTAAACTACAAATACACATGTCAGCCTCTGAACAGAAGGACGAGGCCAGCACACAGTTTTGCTAGGGAAATAGAGCCGGCCTCTTCTTATGCATTTTTTTTATTTAACACTTGCACCCTGTCCTGATACAATTCTCATCCGGCTCACTGTCCATTGCACCAGACATGACACCGTGCCTGGCCTTCTCTTTCTACATCTGTATTTAAAGAGAACTGCAGCAGCAAAGCTAGAAGAGTCTGGGTAAGAAAGCGTCTGCCAATGGAATAAATATTAAAAAAAGAGCAACCAAGTAGAAAGTAAGCTGCTTATGAACACTCAACAAATCCACTACAGATGGATTTACAGTACATATTTCTTACTAGGAAGTAACATCCATATGTGCCATTGTAAAATACAGTATTAAAGGGAAAGGGAGCTGACGGGTTAATTGTTCTGTATACATTTAACATCAGAGAGGGGTCATTTCAGTGGAGATCAATATAACACATTAATTTTACAAATTCTAAACGTAAAACTAGACTACATGATGTTGGCTTCCTTGAAACGGCATAATATTCTCAAGTTATTTTTACTTCCATTTTCCTGTGTGAGGTGCTCACATGTACTTCCCCCAAATTTAAATCCAAAGATAAATTCCCCCTTAGACATTCTGCATGTAATTGGGATATTGTACAATCAACTACTGCCAATACATATACACAAGACGTGCATAGGTCTCTCAACTGTGATATCTAATATTTACAATTTCAGATAAAATTATAATAATTATATATATATACACACACACATATACACATATACATACACACACATATACACATATACATACACACACACATACACATATACATACATACACACACATATACATATACATATACACACACACACACACACACACACACACACACACACACACACATATACACATACACACATACACACATACACACACACACACATACACCCCGCGTTTCCCCTAGCTGGTGGGCTGCAATATAAGCCTTACCCTGAAAATAAGACCTAGGCAATGCCTGGGCTGCAAATATTAAAAAACAAACTATAATTACCTTCGTCCTACGTTCCCCCATTGCTAAGGAACCGGCCTCATGGTCCCTCCGCTGTTCTTGCTGCTTCCTGGGGATGGAAACGTCACAGAGCCTTCAGCCCATCAACGGCCACAGATGTCCCGCCTCGGCCGATGATAGGCGGAGCGCATTGTCATGTAAGGAGCCGGCCGGCTTCTTACATGACAGTGGGCTCAGCCCATCATCGGCAGAGGCGGGACATCGCTGTGGCCGGTGATAGGCTGAAGGCTCTGTGACGTTCCCATCCCCAGGAAGCAGCAAGAACAGCGGAGGTGCCATGAGGCCGGTTCCTTAGCAACGGGGGAACGGAGGACGAAGGCAAGTTAAAGTTTGTTTTTTAATATTTGCAGCCCAAGCACAGGAATACAGAGTACAGCGCAGCGGCTGATAATTATTTGGCGGGGGGGAGGGGGGAAGAGAAGCAGCGCTCGCGGGTGACATACGGTACGATTAGTCCCCCGATGTGGGGTGCAGCGCTGGGCTGATAAACTGGCAGGGGGGGGGGGGGGGGGCAATATATGTTGTTCAATGTACATACCATAAATAAATAAGCCCTACCCTGAAAATAAGCCCTAGTATGTTTTTTGTGACTAAAATTAATATAAGACCCGGTTTGAGTTTTTTTTTTTTATATTATATTATAATATATAAAAACTCAGTTTTCTTTGTGTCCCCCCCCCCCCCCCCCCCACAGATATTTTTCCACAGTATTTACTACATTTTCTCTGCGTTTTGCACTTTTCTCTATGTTTTTTTACACACGCTCTTAGCTGTGGGGTTTTCCCTCGGCTCAAATCCACCACATTTTTCTGTGGAAACCTTAGTGAATATGTTGGAATTTTTCGAAAAGGTCAGGGACACGTCCCCTTTTCATAGTAAATCAGGGCCAATATGTATGCAAGTATGTATGTTCCAGCAAAACCTCCAAATGGCTGAAGATAAAACTTGGTACACCTGTTACTTAAAGGTCAACTACAAACATATAGATAAATTAACCCCATTTGCCAGGGTCGGGGGTTTTGTTTAAAGTACCATACAACGGCGGCTAACAATAGGGGATAACCATAGCCGGGACAATAGCCAGGACCCGTGGCTAGTACCAGACATCACCAGTCGCGGTATTAACCCCTTAGATGGGGCGATCAAAGTTGATCGACGCATCTAAAATGTAAAAAAATAAAATAAAATAAAAAATACATCCAGTGAAACCGCAGCGTACCGATCAGCCAAGGACACACAAGAGGGGTCCCTACCTTCCTCCTCTGTGTCTGATAGGCAACTGATTGCTCAAAGCCTGAGTTCCAGGCTTGAGCAATCGACCACCGAAAACACTGATCCATGCAATGCTGTTGCATGTTATAGTCCCCTATGAGGGGTATAACATTACAAAAAAAAATAAAAAAATTAAAAAAAATTAAATGTTAATAAAGATGATTAATCCCTTCCCTAATAAAAGTTAGAATCACCCCCCCCCCTTTTCCCCCATTTAAAAAAAAATGTGCAAAAAAATAAATATAAACATACCGTATATACTCGAGTATAGGCCGAGTTTTTCAGCACGATTTTTCGTGCTGAAAACACCCCCCTCGGCTTATACTCGAGTGAACTCCCCCACCCGCAGTGGTCTTCAACCTGCGGACCTCCAGAGGTTTCAAAACTACAACTCCCAGCAAGCCCGGGCAGCCATCGGCTGTCCGGGCTTGCTGGGAGTTGTAGTTTTGAAACCTCCGGAGGTCCGCAGGTTGAAGACCACTGCGGCCTTCAACATCATCCAGCCCCCCTCTCACCCCCTTTAGTTCTGAGTACTCACCTCCGCTCGGCGCTGGTCCGGTCCTGCAGGGCTGTCCGGAGAGGAGGTGGGATACTGGTTCCGGGCTGCTATCTTCACCGGGGAGGCCTCTTCTAAGCGCTTCGGGCCCGGCCTCAGAATAGTCACGTTGCCGTGACAACGACGCAGAGGTGCGTTCATTGCCAACGTAATTCTGCGTCATTGTCAAGGCAACGGCTCTATTCCGGGCCGGAAGCGCGGAGAAGAGGCGCCCCCGGTGAAGATAGCAGCCCGGACCACCTCCCCACCGGACCACCTCCTCTCCGGACAGCCCTGCAGGACCGGACCAGCGCCGAGCGGAGGTGAGTACTCAGAACTAAAGGGGGTGAGAGGGGGGCTGGATGATGTTGAAGGCCGCAGTGGTCTTCAACCTGCGGACCTCCGGAGGTTTCAAAACTACAACTCCCAGCAAGCCCGGACAGCCGATGGCTGCCCGGGCTTGCTGGGAGTTGTAGTTTTGAAACCTCTGGAGGTCCGCAGGTTGAAGACCACTGAGGGCGAATGATGAGAAGAGGATGATGAAGGGGGGGGTGTGGGGATGATGAAGGGGGGGGGGTGTGGGATGATAAGGGGATGATGAAGGGGGGATGTGTGGGATGATAAGGGGATGATGAAGGGGGGATGTGCGGGATGATAAGGGGATGATGAAGGGGGGATGTGTGGGATGATAAGGGGATGATGAAGGGGGGGATGTGTGGGATGATAAGGGGATGATGAAGGGGGGGATGTGTGGGATGATAAGGGGATGATGAAGGGGGGATGTGTGGGATGATGACAAGGGGATGATGATGAGGATGTTAATGACGGGTCTGGATGATGACAGGGGGGGGATGAGGTATTTCCCACCCTAGGCTTATACTCGAGTCAATAACTTTTCCTGGGATTTTGGGTTGAAATTAGGGGTCTCGGCTTATACTCGGGTCGGCTTATACTCGAGTATATACGGTATGTGGTATCGCTGCATGTGTAAATGTCCAAATTATAAAAATACAGTAGATCGTTAATTAAACCATACGGTCAATGGCATACACGTAAAAAAAATTCCAAAGTCCAAAATAGCGTATTTTTGTTCACTTTTTATACCATAAAATAATTTTCATTAAAAAGTGATCAAAAAAGTCTGATCAAAACAAAAATGGTAACGATAAAAACTTCAGATCATGGTGCAAAAAAATGAGCATGTGGGGGTCTGAGGCACGATGCTCCGGCCCCTTTATCACCGGTCATTACGTACAGAGCGAGTGTGCTCTGTGCAGTAATGATAGCAGGGTGTCGCAGCGGAGATCCCGGGAGTCCCCAGCAGCGGGACCCCGGTGATCTGACATCTTATCCCCTATCCAAAGGATAAGATGTCTAGGGGCAAAGGAACCCTTTAAGGGTTTAAATTAATCCTAACCTACCCTCTTTTGTAAAGGATGGGGTATTCAAGTCCCATGCAAGTATCTCTTCTCCGTTCTTCATCTCCTGGCGAGTGCTTCAGTTTGCAAGCCCCACCCCTCCCACATGTCCCATCCCATCTTGCAAAGCCACACCGACCATTTAAGCCACACCCCTTTTATGTTCTACCATTTTTGTGCATTGGCCCAGCTTGCAAGTCACACCCATTCCCACAAAGCCACACCCCCTTCTATTTTCAATCTACAATCTCTTCATCACAACTCAGCCCCACCTGAGGATGGGATATGAGGATGAGATAGGAGGACGGGATATGAGGATAAGATCTTCCTCCTATTTTGCTTTTCCTCTCCAACAACGATTAGGCAGGAAAAACAGGAAACACCGGACACGAAGCTAATAGTATATATTTACTGCTAAAAATACATTACAGGATGAAGAGGAAAACAATTGACCCTGACAAGTGTTGCAGAAATCTGAACTGAGAACAAGACTAGAGCTAATGGTAGATTCCCTGCCCTGCAATGCCTATTCTAATGTGCCCAACCCCATCGCCATAAAAATGGAAGCAATTTTCATCATCACAATCAATCTTCCATAGCTTTTATGTAATAACTATTAGAATAAGTCCACCAATGGGCGCACGGTTTTGCCTGCAGAATCCCCCAGCTATATGCCGCTGACTGCTTGTGTGGCTTCACGTGTAATATTAAAGGGGTACTCTGGTGGAAACCAAACGTTTTCAAATCAACTGGTACCAGAAAGTTAAACAGATTTGGGAATTACATTTAAAAAAATCTTAATCCTTCCAGTACTTATCAGCTGCTTTATGCTACAGAAGAAGTTGAGTAGTTCTTTTCTGTCTGATCACAGTGCTCTCTGCTGACACCTCTGTCTGTGTCAGGAACTGTCCAGAGCAGAAGCAAATCCCCATAGAAAACTTCTCCTAAATGTTTTTTTTTTCTGAAACAGCCACAATTCCATCATTTTTTAGAAATCTATTTGAACATACCCTTACAGTAGATCAGTGTCTCACAATCAGTGCGCATACAGATGTTGTAAAACTACGATTCCCAGAATGGCCAAATAGCTAAAGGCATGCTGGGGGTTGTAGTTTTGTAACAGCTGGAGGCACCCTGGTTTGGAAACACTGCAGTAGATAGTACTAGTGCTGACTAGGGCATCCCTGAGCACATATCACTGATCACATCACTGATCACATATGAGTCACACATATCAATGCTCTTCTATGAAAACAAGTCTTTATTTTTGTAGCCTAAAATACAGATGATAAAAAAAAAAACATTACCATACTCTGATTATTTATAAAAAACTGGAACCCAAGAAATGTTTTGTTCTTCTCTTTTAAAAAAAGGAGAGAAGTCTTAAACAACACAATTTCTATTTGTGAGTTATTTATCAAACCAACGGTGGCTGCTTGATATATAAGCTGTCGCAGTCCAGTGTCTCCAAGATAAATATGTTTAAACTTTCGGGAAGTCAGCAATGAATCACCCCGTGAGCTATCCGCCACTGGAGCCTGAAAAGTGAGGTTCATACTTGGAGTGTGGGGTCATTTGCACTATCGTTGTGGAGACAGTGACAAAAAAAAGTGTAACTACCAAGACATATGTGCGTGAACAATCAATTTAATGTAAGAAAAAGTACTACATCTGAATCCATGTCTAAATCTATTTCTTGATACTGGTCAACTATAATGCCCAAACATGCAATAAACATGCTCCAACCCATTTTAAGGGCTGTTTGCTGCAAAATACAAAGCTAAACGGACCGAGAACGGGACAAAGGAACAAAGGCAATGTGAACTTAGCCTGTTTGTCACCATTGATGACAATGCAGTCCATGCGGAATTCTGCCAAAAGAATGGGTCCGCGGAAGGTCCATTCAATTCAACGTTAAAGGGGTACTCCGCCCCTAGACATCTTATCCCCTATCCAAAAGGTCCCGGCACTGGGGACCCACAATCTCCCTGCTGCACCCGGCGTTCTTTATTTCACGGTCACGCCCCCTCCCGTAGACTTGCATTGAGGGGGCGTGGCTGTGACGTCACAAGCCTCCGCCCCGCATTGCCGGTCATCCGGCCCAGAGCGAAGCTCGCTCAGTGCACCGGATGTCTGGGGTGCCGCAGCCAAGATAGCAGGGGTCCCCAGCGGTGGGATCCTCACGATGAGACATCCTATCCCCTATCCTTTGGATAGGAGATAAGAGGTCTATAAAAATAAGCAAATTAGCACCCATCTAAAATGAAGAAGGTTGCCTCTCTAGTGCTATCTTTTGGAGGTAGCTACATCTACATCTACATCCAACCCGAACCTTTTAAAACATGACTAAACCCAAATCTCCTCCAAAAAGAAGAAAACCATTTTGTAGACAGCTGTTTTGCTCACTTGGGCTTCTTATCACTTTTCAAATTTAAAAGAAGCCAGCACCATCAATACTTATCTTCTCAGCTCAACCATTTTAGATTTACAGCATGTGGTTTCAAAGTATTGCAGGGCAATGAAATAGATGGGAACCTGCCACCATGAAATTGTACAATCTGCAGGTATCATGTTATAGGGTAGGAAGAGCTGAGCAGATTGATATACAGATTGTGGGAAAAGGTTCAGAATGACTAATAATTTATTTACTGAATGCTCTTCACATTCTGGGATTAAAGGAGTAATCCAGCATAGGGTGACTTTAATCATTAAGTGTCATGCAGTAATGGACAGGCTTACCAAGGATCTGTGCTTGTGTTGGTGGTAAATGGGTGTGTCCTGTGTACCCCATAACGATGCTGGTTTTTGGGAGCTGTCTACTTCCTGTTTCTGTGGCTTCCCTCAGACTACAATCCCCAGGATCCTTTGTTTCAAATTGGGAGGGGATTTATTTCACTCTCACAAGTCGGTTGCCCACACACTACAGTCCAGCCATGCTCCCTATGATCACATGACTTGTCTGACATCACCTGACTCACAAGCATCTGCATGATGACCAGTGTGCATTTAACAGGTAGCTGCCAGTTGGTCCACCATTCCTTGTTTCTCTAAGAACACCTCAACAGCAAGCTAGAGTAGTGATCTCTAAACTGTGGCCCTCCAGATGCCAATGGAGAGCCACAGTTTGGCGACCACTGATGTACAGTGATCAGATATTGTTGTAATGACATACAAAATACATAAAAATTGTACAAGTGGAGCAGTGTGAAATAATTCAAGAAGGTAGGAGGGGGAATGCTGGGTAAGTATCAAAGTATATTTGGTTGGATGTCATAACTATTATGTCTATATCATGTAGTGTTCCACAAGTACACCGTGATCCCTCAACATACGATGGTAATTCGTTCCAAAAGAACCATCGTAACTTGAATCCATCGTATGTTGAGGGATCCGTGCAATAGTAATATAGAATGTTATACTCGCATGCCCTGCCACTCCGCACAGTCACCGCTGCCCTGGATAGTCACTCCCCATTGCCGTCATCACGTCCCTGGGGTGTCCCCACCGCTCCGGACCATCACCGCTGCCCTGGATCGTCGCTCTCCATCGCAGTCATCATGTCGCTGCGCACGCCGCTCCTATTGGATGACGACGAAGGAGAGCGACGGCTATGCAGCAGAGCCTGAAGAGGATAGACCAGAGTGGCAGGGACAGGTGAGTGAAACTCATCGGACCACACGGGGCACATTAAACAGCTATCCGGTGGCAGCTGAAGCAGTCTGCGCTGTCGGATAGCAGTTTATGCGATGGCCCCGACATACAAAAGCATCGTATGTTGATGCTGCCTTCAACATGTGATGGCCTCTGAGAGACCATCGTATGTTGATATTATTGTATGTCGGGGCCATCGTAGGTCGGGGGGGGGGGGGTCACTGTATACACGTTTTAGTGATCACAGACAAGTTATAACAAGCGGAGGCATTTGTGAGGAACCGATCTGTATACACTTGAAATTGTCATTTCCTTTTGCTTTCACTAAATTATACTTAACCTTTCATCCAGCACGACAGAGAAGTACCTGCTGCTGAACTGAACACAGCTTGGTCATTTGCTGAACACTATTAATGTCAAGTTCAGGTAATAGCATGTGTTGTAATTCACTATGCAATAAGCCATGCTTTTGGCTGCTGTCAAAAAGATTGCCGCAATGAAGAAACAGCACTATTATATGTGATTGGTTCTGTATATAGAATGGACGAAGAGGGGGAGGGGAAAGAGGAGAGCATGGGTACAAGCATCAGGCAAGAATAGAAATGCTTCTTATAAAAGCAATGAGGACTACAATAAGACGCCAATACCTCTCCAGCTATGAATTATAGGGCCATGTTCAGACGGCGTAAAATGTACGGAAACAAAGAGCAGACATTCCACACATCTGTATGATTGGCATTAGTCATTCTGAACCTTTTCCCATAATCTGTATATCCACACATTTTACGATCAGGCGGGCGCTAGAACCACTCGGAAATGTGGCGTCTCAGACAGCAATGCATTTCCGAGCGAAAACCGCAAAAAAAATAAACAAACAAGTCTATTTTCTTTCTGCGGATGTCGGAATCAGGATTTCTGTGGCAGAAATATCTGCTGTGGAAATTCTGCCACGTGAACAATGCAGCAGAATTCCATTAAAAACAATGGGACTCTGCTTCGGCAGAATATCCATGCAGAATATTCTGACGGAATTCCGGAAAGATTTAGAGATCAGATATGAAAATGGTTTAAGAAACATTTATAAAAAGAAGTCTGTGCAAACTACATGTTTAAAAAAATATTCTGGCTTTTTTTTCCCCCCGTTAAAGTCATTAGGTCAGAAAAAAATGCCTGGGCTAGAACACACTAAGTGCAACATTCTTCAAAACCACAGCCATCACATATTCAGCATGTAATAGGAAATGCATGTATTGTCATTCGCTGTTATTATGCATCTGTCTAATTGGTGAAACCTGCCAGAGGCGAAATCTCAATGAAAAGCCCCCTTGTGAATGTTGACTTAATGATTTATAGCTCATCTTTGTTCAGACTGGAGTCATGACAGCTTCGGTGGATCCATTTTTCAAACTAATCTGGACGCGTCTTTAAGGATCCTGTTGACTTATGACAGAAAGCTAAAGATGCTGCCTCAACAGGACCAAAGTGTGTTAATGCCGGCTACATTTGCTAGGTTTAGTACAAAACGGTGGTAAATAAAAGATCACAAAATTTGCGCATGTTAGATTACTAAATTAAATCAGTGTTTTCCAACCAGTGTGCCTTTAGCTGTTGCAAAACTACAACTCCCAGCGTGCCCGGACAGCCTTTGCTGGGAGTAATAGTTTTACAACTGCTGGAGGCACACTGGTTGGGAAACTTTGAACTAAGGCATATACCGGATTGAACTAATGACTTGCAAAAAACATTGCTGGGGGTGGTAAACATTGTTGCAGCATTAAAAGGGGTACTCTGCTGGAAAACTTATTTAAATCAGGTGGTGCCAGAAAGTTAAACAGATTTCCAGTACTTACTAGCTGCTGTATGCTATGCAGGAAGTTCTTCTCTTTTCCTGCCTTACCACAGTGCTCTCTGCTGACAACTCTTTCCATTTTAGGAACTATCAAGATTAGATGCAAATCCCCATTAGCAAACTATGTCACGTCTAATTGTCATCCCCTGATGAACTGCATTGTAAAACTCTGGTGAAACACGTTGAGACTGGTTGTTTTATTTAAAGTTTTTTTTAAATGTATTTGTTTTAATGCTTCCCGGTCTATGGAAACACCAATACTAGGGGGGGGGGGGGGGAAGCATTCATTACACACATTTAGGCTACGTTCTCACGGTGGAATTTTTGCAATTCTGCACAAATTCTGTCCAGCAAAGCTTGCTCAACAGAATTGGGGAAATCCAGCCTAATTTCAGGCCTTAATGTGATTCCACCACGGAAATCCACAAAATATAAGACTGGTCTGAATGTGACTGAAGAATCCCATTGAAATCAATGAGCAGTAAATTTCTGGTCGAATTCCGAACAGAAATTCTAGTCGTGTGAACATAGCCTAACTCTTTGCGGCCAACTTGGTGTAACTTTTATGTGTATAAGCTGACCTGTACATTAGGCCTTGTTTTTGTGAACTTTATAGTAAAACCCGTTTATAAATAAGCAGTGAATAAATGTAATCAAAGGAATGAAATACTGGGATATATTTAGCACATGTAAATTTCTCTTTACAGATAAACCCTGAGTGGCAGCGATACTGTGTATATACGGAAAACCCTCATCCTGAGCCAGTGAAGCGCTCTGCTGAATCATGCAATTCCTCCAATAAGAGCTGCCACTCTAACCTCAATATATACAGCCAATAAGAGACAAGCTGGAGATGAACAGCAGCTGCACATCACTCACAGGTTCACCCTGGATCTGCAACCGTTCTAAAATAGGATTTTGAAAGGACTATTAAAAAAAATAATAATTTCTTTTATAATAATAACAATAATAAAATAAATAAAAAAAAACACACATGGTAAAGAATGATCACATGAAGACACACTGTAAAGCAGGGTTTCCCAACCAGGGTGCCTTCGGCTGTCCTAGCAAGCTGAGAGTTGTAGTTTTGCAACAGCTGGAGGCACCCTGGTTGGGAAACAATGCTGTAGAGCCTCTACCAAAATATTCATAGCAGGAGAGGTTATATCATAACAATTGCTTCATCTTAAGGTTATATCCCAACAACCAGATCTGAAATGTGGTCTTTTTCTGAAATCGCTGCAAAAAAAAAAAAAAATGGTGCTATTATGCATATTGCAGATAAATCACTGCTTTTACCATGCATAAACACAGTAAAATATGGCAATTTTTGGGCTGCGGAAAAATCATGGTCAAGATGCGGTAAAATGTGGTAAAATGCAACCTACAAACCAAGCCTAAAGAGAAAAATAGATGCAAATTTGATGTCATTCCTATACAGTTAAAAAGGGGTACTGTCACGATCACACCCTATCGGTCCAGCCAAGACGCTAGAGAGAGTGTGATGGTGCAAGGGTTAAAGCCGTCAGACCTCTGGGTATCCACTACTATTCCCAGCAAGTCACCAAATTAACCCTTAGATAAACGTGTTTCCACCAGAGCTGCCTTCAGAAAGGTGAGCTCATATATTTAGAGATCAAAGACCAGAGCTGATTAATTAAACATTTAATCTGATAAAAGGTATCACAGTGCTAAATATATAAAAATACAGGAACAAATGACATACAGGTATAACAATATATAAAAGAGTTTAGCAAGACAAGTTCAGAAAACAAAAATGAAGTTCTTACAGCATGATGGTATCAGTCCATGAGAGTGAGAGTCAAGCTGTTCTTAGGATGGTTTGTCAGCTTGTGGCACAGCCTTGAACAACCAACTTTTAGTCTAGCATTGTTTAAATATCATATCTGCTTTCTTGGGAGGGAGACTCGATTCCCCCCTCCCCTCTGATCCCACCAGGGGGGTCTTCTCTCTTCCTGACCCCTTATCTGTTTGGTTATATGATGGGACCAGCGTGCATGACTTCAAAGGAGAAACCAAACAGCCAGACCCCCAATAAAATGCAATACACAAACCCAGAGTCTGAATGACCTCCACCCCCAGGTCTTGGATAACACCTCACACACAGTTATAATTTATAATACACATATAGGATTTTAATAACAGGTACTCCCGTGGAAAACTTTTTTTTTTTTTTTTTTTTTAATCAACTGGTGGCAGAAAGTTACACAGATTTGTAATTGAAAAACAAAAGGAAAAAATAAAAATAAATAAATAAAGTTTTCCACAGGAGTACCCCTTTAAAGAGGTAATACGGAACGCTGCCTAGTGGAGTACCCCTTAAATGCAAGATTTTTGTAAAACTCTTTAAATTAAAGTCTGCATCCCTTTTGTTGGAAATTTACAGTGGCGATATACAAAGGCTAAATGAAAATTATATCGTTGTCCAAATAGTTCTAGACCTGGCTGTATAAAGACATTATTACCTTCCCCATGGTCTTTTTAAGTAACTAGCTGAGCACCCGGCGTTGCCCGTTTTTTCCTTCCTAATCCTTGTTGGGGAGGAAAATAAATAAAGGAGGAAGCTTTTGACTTCATATCCCATCCTCATATATTGTTGTCATATCCCAACCTCCGACCTTCCAGCCGTACGGAAGTTCTGTGGGAACATACATTTCCCATTGCTTTGCATGGGACTTTAAACAAAAACCCCGACCTTCACAAATGGGGGTAGTTAAGGGATAAATTAACTATCCTATATTTTAAGTGGACATATAAGTAACATGTGACCAAGTATTATCGGAATATCTCCAGCCGTTTGGAAGTTATGCAGTAACATATATTTCCCATAGACTTGTATGGGACTTTAAACATAAACCCCGCCCCTGGCAAATGGGGGTGAGTAAGGGTTAAATTACCTATCCTATGTTTGTTGTTGATATATATGTAACATGTGTGCCAAGTTTCATGTTAATATCTTCAGCGTTTGGACGTGATGCTGGAACATACATACACACACACACATTGAGTTATATATACAGTCAGTGACCTACGATGGCCTCTCAGAGGCCATCGCATGTTGAAGGCAGCATCAACATACAATGCTTTTGTATGTCGGTGCCATCGCATAAACGGCTATCCGGCAGCGCTGACTGCTTGAGCTGCCGCCGGATAGCCCCGTGTGGTCCGGTGATTGTCTCCTACCTGTCCTCTGGGCTCCGGAGCATCCTCTTCGGGATCCCCTCCCCTGTCATCCAATATGAGTGGCGTGCGTCGTGATGGCGACGTGAGAGCGACGTACCCGGGCAGCAGAGACGTTCCTGAGCGGCGGGGACACCACAAGGAAGCGGCGACAGCGATGGAGCGCAACATCCAGGGCAGCAGTGACAGGTGAGTACAACTTCCTATTCTTTACATTGCACGGATCCCTTAACATACGATTGTTTCAACAAACGATGGTTCATTTGCAAGGGATTACCATCGTATGTTGAGGGACCACTGTATGTATATAACTAGTAACAAAATGTGTATTTCAAATCATTATACTTTTGAAGATCTTGCATGAAGTGATGGGAGATTTTTTTCTCTTCAGATATAAACGGTCTTCACCTAGTCGTGTACATCCAGTGGATGGGCTATATCTAAGCTCCCCGCTGTGAGATAAACAGATCTCCCTCCGGCTCTGGGTTACATAGCTGTTACCTGAATTGATATGTTGAAACAACGCCAGCAGTCATGGGTCAGGATAGGTCACATTCAAGTTTCCGGTCTCTGAATGTTAGTAAGAAGGTTTTCATTTACTCAAGAAGATGGCTACAATGTAAGATGGCTTAAAGAGTACCTTTCATGATCTTGTTAAATTTTATAAAATATCTATTTATTAGTTTTCTACCTTGATATTGCTCTGTATTTTCTGTTCAGTCAGATTCACAGTAAAAATTAGGAGAATGAATATAAAACCAAGCTAAAGAAGATATAAACCAAAAACTCTGCATAGTCTCTATTGGAGACATCAGCAATGCAGAGGCCATGGCTTATAGGCTTTCAGAGAGGCAGCTGTTTTCTTAATAGCAATTCCTTATGGTAGTCCGAGATGTTTGTTAATATAAACTATAATATTATATTTCCTATTGCACCTGTTGTTGAAAACATGCAGTGTTTATGCACAACCTCATCCATTACTCCGTGTACATCGAAGCTTATTCTTTAACCCCTTAACGACCACGGACGTAAATGTACGTCCGGGTGCGGCGGTACTTAGCCGATAACACTGATCAATGCTATGCCCTATGCATAGCAATGAACAGGTATGGGGACATATGAAAAGTGTTTAAAAAAAAAAGTTGAAAGATGTAAAAATAAAAAGTAAAAAAAGAAAAAAAAAAAGTTACAAATCACCCCCCCCCCCCCAAAGAAAAGTGAAAATTGTCTGTTTTTCCCATTTTACCCCCAAAAAGTGTAATTTTTTTTATAAACATATTTGGTATCGCCGAATGCGTAAATGTCCAATCTATCAAAATATAATGTTAATGATCCTGTACAGTGAACAGCATAAACTTAAAAAATAAAAAAAAAGTCCAAAAATGCTGCTTTTTAGTCACATGTGCAAAATTGTGGTTTTCATTTAACCCCTTAAGGACACATGACGTACTGGAACGTCATGTGTCCACTCCCGATCTATAACGCGGGGCCACGGCGTGGCCCCGCGTCATAGCGGTTCGGGCCCGGCCTCTAACAACGGCCGGGACCCGTGGCTAATAGCGCGCGGCATTGATCGCTGTGCCGCGCGCTATTAACCCTTTAGACGCGGCGTTCAAAGTTGAACGCCGCGTCTAAAGTGAAACCGAAAGCATGCCGGCTAGCTCAGTGGGCTGTTCGGGATAGCCGCGGTGAAATCGCGGCATCCCGAACAGCTGACAGGACAGCGGGAGGGCCCCTACCTGCCTCCTCGCTGTCCGATCGCCGAATGACTGCTCAGTGCCTGAGATCCAGGCATGAGCAGTCATGCGGCAGAATCATCGATCACTGGTTTCTTATGAGAAACCAGTGATCAATGTAAAAGATCAGTGTGTGCAGTGTTATAGGTCCCTATGGGACCTATAACACTGCAAAAAAAAAGTGCAAAAAAAAAGTGAATAAACATCATTTAACCCCTTCCCTATTAAAAGTTTGAATCACCCCCCTTTTCCCATAAAAGAAAAAACACAGTGTAAATAAAAATAAAAATAAACATAAATGGTATCGCCGCGTGCGGAAATGTCCGAATTATAAAAATATATCGTTAATTAAACCGCACGGTCAATGGCGTGCGCGCAAAAAAATTCCAAAGTCCAAAATAGTGCATTTTTGGTCACTTTTTATATCATGAAAAAATGAATAAAAAGCGATCAATAAGTCCTATCAATGCAAAAATGGTACCGTTAAAAACTTCAGATCACGGCGCAAAAAATGAGCCCTCATACCGCCCCATACACGGAAAAATAAAAAAGTTATAGGGGTCAGAAGATGACAATTTTAAACGTATAAATTTTTCTGCATGAAGTTATGATTTTTTCCAGAAGTGCGACAAATTCAAACCTGTATAAGTAGGGTATCATTTTAATCGTATGGACCTACAGAATAAAGATAAGGTGTCATTTTTACCGAAAAATGTACTACGTAGAAACGGAAGCCCCCAAAAGTTACAAAATGGCGTTTTTTTTTTTCAATTTTGTCTCACAATGATTTTTTTTCCTGTTTCACCGTAGATTTTTGGGCGCAATGACTGACGTCATTACAAAGTAGAATTGGTGGTGCAAAAAATAAGCCATCATATGGATTTTTAGGTGCAAAATTGAAAGAGTTATGATTTTTTAAAGGCAAGGAGCAAAAAACGAAAATGCAAAAACGGAAAAAACCCCGGTCCTTAAGGGGTTAAATTTCCTCCTTAAAAAAATAATTTATTGGGTTTGCCGTACATTTTATGGTAACATGAGAGGTTTTATTACAAAGTACAATTGGTCACGCAAAAAACAAGCCCTTATATGGGTCTGTAGATGCAAATATAAAAAGAGAGTTATGGATTTTAGAAGGCGAGAAGGAAAAACGCAAAATTAAAAATTGGCCTGGTCCTTAAAAGGAGAACTCCGGAATAGGAAAATTATCGTCCATACTGCCGGCAGTAAAAAAATTAAACAGGTACATACCTTCCTTCGCTTCCCCAGTGCCTCCAGTAACCGGCTCCGGCCTCCGCCGCAATCCTCTTCCTGGTTGCTGGTGGTCGGGGAGTCATACTGCCAATCACCGGCCGCACCTGCTCCCGGGCCCGAAAACGTTGGTCACGAGTCAGGACTTTGCTGTGGCCGGTGAGTGGCTGAGTGAAGTAGGACTCGCTGCCCACTGGCAACCAGGAAGAGGATCGCGGCGGAGGCCGGAGCCAGTTACCAGAGGCACCGGGGGAGCGAAGGAAGGTATGTATCTTTTTATTTTTTTACTGCCGGCAGTATGGACAATAATTTTCCTATTCCGGAGTTCTCCTTTAAGGTTAATATGAACTTGGTCCTTAAGGGGTTAAAGCTCGCGTACATGGATACACTGCACTTTTAGAGTTACTGGAGCACCGAATGACTGTATTAATAATAAATACACCCAGCCTTCCAAGTCTGTGGATTAAGCCATCCTTTAATATGCCACAAAAAGCACTGTGGCGTCACAGCTTTCACAACATAGGAGAAAATGTCTGCTGATCCTGTTTACAGCTATAAATATGACAGTCCCAAGAGGACCGGAGTTATTCCTTGTGAAAGTAACAAATACACTACAGGAAGCACTCGGATATAATCACTGTACTTTCTGCTGTAGAGAAAATGGTATTGTAACTGAACGTCTAGTCTTCTTGCTTACAGTCGTATACAGTAGTTTGTGTAAAATGCATGGCTAGGCTAAATAATATGCCTCAGCTAAACAGCTAGCATTATACCTTCGAGGTAAAGTCTCAGTCTTTCCTTGTCCTCCATTCAGGATCTGTTCTCAGCTTTGCATTCAATAATTTGAATTAAAGGGGCACTCAGGGTTTTTATCAAATGGTGTCAGGAAGTCAAACAGATTTGTAAATTACTTCTATTTAAAAATCTTAATCCTTCCAGTACTTAGCTGCTGTATGCTATGCAGGAAGTTATATTCTTTTTGAATTTCCTTTCTGCCTGACCACAGTGCTCTCTGCTGACACCTCTGTCCATTTTAGGAACTGTCCAGAGGAGGAGCAAATCTCCATAGCAAATTTATCCTACTCTGGACAGTTCCTGACATGGACAGAGGTGTCAGCAGAGAGCACTGTGGTCAGACAGAAAGGAAATTCAAAAAGAAAAGAATGTCCTCTGTAGTATACAGCAGCTGATAAGTACTGGAAGGATTATTATTTTTTAATAGAAACAATTTACTAATCTGTTTAACTTTCTGGCACCAGTTGATTTAAAGGAAGGTTTTCCAGTGGAGCACCCCTTTAAAAACCTGGACAAGTCAACAAAGCCTAAAAGAAAAGGTCAACGATGAGCTGGTGAACAAGCAAACGCAAGTCAGCTGATAAGATCTTACGTGCGGCCATTTAACTCATGTCCAGGTGATATCCAGATGACTGACTTTAAAAAGGGCCACTCAAATGATCCAGGGATCAGGCCCAGCCCAACGACTGATCAGGTTTTGTAAAGACAGAGCAAACATGTACTGCTCACAGAAATCGGCGCTCATTATCAGACACCTACGGATGTGCTCTCACACTATAGGCAGGTGGATGTCTTAAACCTCAAGTAGAAGATGGCACTTACCACGATTGCTGTACAAGGTCTCTTTTATTTCATCTTATGCAGTCTTGTATACAGATGGCCGACCGTCCGTTTCACGCCTCACAGGGCACGTAATCGTGACGTGAAAGGTCACAATTAACCGCATAATATATTTAAAGCTCAAAATATAATATATACTTTTATAATACAATAAAAGATTGTGAAACCTTCCCAAAAGGCCACCATCTTATTCAGACCAGGTTTTAAGTGACATATTCTTAGGCCACCAGTCATAGTTACAATGGGGGAGATTTATCTAAACCTGTGTAGAGGAAGAGTGGTGCAGTTGCCCATAGCAACCAATCAGATCGCTGCTTTTATTTTTAAAGAGGCCTCTGAAAAATGAAAGAAGCGATCTGATTGGTTGCTGTGGGCAACTGGACGACTTTTACTCTGCACAGGTTTTGATAAATCTCCCCCCAAATTCTTTGAGAAGACTATCCTCTAGATGAAGTTAGGTGTGGTTTTCTCTGTATGTAGCTCATAAGGTTTTTGACATGAAATTCGCCCTACAAAAAAGGGCTTTGCTGCAGTCTGTATTATGCAAAATCTTTTACTATACATCTGTGGTGTCCCAGTACAGGACATGGTCCTGTTCCTGCCTAAAAGGGGTACTCTGTCGCTAAGACATCTTATCCCCTATCCAAAGGATAGGGGATAAGATGCCTGATCGCGGGGGTCCCACCGCTGGGGACCCCTGTGATCTTCCACGCCGCACCCCATCAGAATCAGTCCCCGAAGAGTGTTCGCTCCGGGTCTGATTACTGGTGATCACGGGGAAGGAGCATTGTGATGTCACCGCTCCGACTCCGTGGGACGTCACGCTCCGCCCCCTCAAAGCAAGCCTATGGGAGGGGGCGTGACAGCTGTCACGCCCCTCCAATAGACTTGCATTGAGGGGGCGGAGCATTTCACACGGGGGCAGAGCCGTGACGTCACTATGCTCCATCCTCGTGGTCGAGATGGACTCAGCCTGAGGACCTCCAGCGGTTCTAAAGCCGCTAAAAGGTGGGTGCTGCATGGTAGACCCTGGGGGTCCCCAGCAGCGGGACCCCGGCGATCTGACATCTTAGCCCCTATCCTTTGGATAGGGGATAAGATGTCTAGGGGCAGAGTACCCCTTTAAGTCCCCCCTGAAGAGTCCCTGCAGTCCATAGGGCACTCCTGCAGGGCTTCCCCCCTTGCTCATCAGTTTCTGCATCATATAAATATGCACATAATATGTCTGTATATTATTCAGTATGTATAAAGGTTGTACAAATGTATAAAATGTACAGGAGCTTCCTGGGTCATGTGATCTACTGTCATGTGATGTACCCAGAGTTCCCTGGGTACAGGAACTCCAGGCTTTACAACCAATGGGCTTATGTCCTAGTATATAAGGGGCTGTAGTCTCTAAATTCCCTCTCTTGGTTCCTGCTTCTCATCCTGTATACTACAGCATATACTAATCAATTCATCTCATCTAGGCCAAAGTCTAAGGAACCTGCAGCCACTTCAAAACATGAGTTATCAAGCTCTATCTACAAATTCTAGTAACTACTACTCAACTCAAGTATACAATTAATAGCACAGTGGCCTGCATAAATCTCAATACTACAAGTCCCAGCAAGCCTGTGAGGTATCCTGCATCCCGGTTGCCTCTAGAAATACTGCATAACTGTAAAGACTGTTCCATAAGAAGTTTAAGTAAAAGTTCCAGTTATCTCATAATTCCTGCTGTGGACATTCCTTTATTGCCTGACGTTTTTTGGGTTGGTTGTCAGCAGGGCCTTCTACATAAAATAACCACATCCTGGCGACACGACAAATCAGGGGTTAATTACACCTTACCCCACAGGGTTAATACCACCAGACCCTACTTCACCGTTGCAACACCCCAGTCACCACATAGCCAACATGCATTTGGCTGACCTAAAACTACGATTCCAAAATAATGTTCATCAGCTGGGAAATATATATTTGGCCTTCCGCCGTACCAAGGTAGCTTTTACCGGAGGGTAAGATCAAACATTGTGTAATTTCCCAAGTGCACGCTCACCAAAGGTTAGTAATAAGAAAGTTATTAGGCATCTCAATAATTTATACACACAATAATGTCAAACATAATAATGTCAAACAGCACCAGCTTCACCACTATGACAAAACCATCATGTCGCTGTTTAAAGGGGTACTCCACCCCTAGACATCTTATCCCCTATCCAAAGGACAGGGGATAAGATGACTGATCGCAGAGGTCCCGCCGCTGGGGACCCCCGCAATATAGGATGCAGCACCCACCTGTTACTGCTCCAGAAGCGCTGGAGGGTCTGGCTCCCGACCACGGGGACGGAAGATCATGACGTCATGACTCCGCCCCCCGTGTGATGTCACTCCCCACCCCCTCAATGCAAGTCTATGGGAGGGGGCATGTCGGCTGTGATGTGATGTCACAAGGGGGCGGAGTCGTGACGAGGTGCTTCCAGAGCAGTAACAGGTGGGTGCTGCGTGCTATATTGCAGGGGTCGCCAGCGGCAGGACCCCCGCGATCAGACATCTTATCCCCTATCCTTTGGATAGTGGATAAGATGTCTAGGGGTGGAGTACCCCTTTAAGGCCGCTCAGTAATTTGAATATGTTACTTTTATTATGGCCTAAGCAGTAATATAACAAATCCTCCTAAGGTGGCTATACTGTATGTTAGTGCCATATTCCTGCTTTGCTAAGAAAACAGGTCATAATACACAGGCCTGTAGAAAACTATCATAGCTGATGTGTAGGGAAGAGCATATAAGTGGATCTGGCTTTGAAGATGAAAAGAGCATTGTATGTCATTTATTGCTTTATAGGGAAAGAGATTGGAGGATAAATTACAGTGAGCAGATGAAAGGCTGGAACATCAAGAAGCTGGAGGTTACAGCAGTCCTAGTATAAAAGGTTACGCAATTTAAAAGGAGAGTATCGCAATTTTCTTTCGTAATACCCAGCATCTATTTTTTTTGCATTTTTAATGACGTGGGTCAGCAAAAGTGTAAGGTATCCCTACCATTGATGCTGAGTGCAATGTAAAAGAACACCCACATTACATTTATGTTGTGTTATTATTATAATGATTACTTACCATCAGCCAACAGTGCAACTGCATATGTCTGTGCTATAAAAACTTAGGGAGATACATGAATAATTGGACACGGGGTAAAAAGATGGAAAAATAATGCTGTCACGTTACAGATGGAATGTTTGTGTTCTGAAAAGCATTCCAATTCTGCTTCCTATGTTTGACCTGTGCCTCATCTCCTGACTCGTGTATTGTACGGAATCTTTTGGGGGCTTGACATATACTGCTGACCCTGAACCGATGCAACCTGCCCTGACCAGTCTGCTTGCTCATGACAATGATGTCTGCTGCCTGGACTAACACTTGCCCATGTTTGACCTTTTGGTTCCTTGTACTGATATCTTCTGGTACGTTCGGCTAGCGGCTACACACACTGCAACTAGGGTTGTCTACTTTCTTGCAAAAAAATAAAATACCGGACAAGCTTATTTGCATAAGTAATTATAGACTGCTCAAAAAAATTATGGGAACACTTAAACAACACAATGTAACTCCAAGCCAATCACACTTCTGTGAAATCACAGTGTCCACTCAGGAAGCAACACTGATTGACAATCAATTTCACGTGCTGTTGTGCAAATGGAACAGACAACAGGTGGAAATTATAGGCAATTAGCAAGACCCCCCAATAAAGGAGTGGTTCTGCAGGTGGTGACCACAGACCACTTCTCAGTTCCTATGCTTCCTGGCTGATGTTTTGGTCACTTTTGAATGCTGGTGGTGCTTTCACTCCAGTGGTAGCATGAGACGGAGTCTACAACCCACACAAGTGGCTCAGGTAGTGCAGCTCATCCAGGATGGCACATCAATGCGAGCTGTGGCAGGAAGGTTTGCTGCATCTATCAGCGTAGTTCCAGAGTATGGAGGCGCTATCAGGAGACAGGTCAGTACATCAGGAGATGTGGAGGAGGCCATAGGAGGGCAACAACCCAGGAGCAGGACCGCTACCTCCACCTTTGTGCAAGGAGGAGCACTGCCAGAGCCTTGCAAAATGACATCCAGCAGGCCACAAATGAGCATGTGTCCACTCAAACAGTCAGAAACAGACTCCATGAGGGTGGTATGAGGGCCAGACGTCCACAGGTGGGGGTTGTGCTTACAGCCCAACACCGTGCAGGACGTTTGGCATTTGCCAGAGGACACCAAGATTGGCAAATTTGCCACTCTTCACAGATGAAAGCAGGTTCATACTGAGCACAAGTGACAGACGTGACAGTCTGGAGATGCCGTGGAGAATGTTCTGCTGCCTGCAACATCTTCCAGCATGACCGGTTTGGCGTGGGTTAGTAATGTTGCGGGGTGGAATTTCTTTTGGGGGGGGGGGGGGGCACTCAACCTAGTGGTTAAAAAGACTCCAGTTGGGTAGCACAGAGGGTTCTCTGCTCTTTACAACAATAAAGATAAATTTTTATTAAGACTCAATCACGCCATGCCTTTTTGAGACATGCATCTGGGTATAAGCTCTTTTTATACTTGTTTCACTATAGGATTTAAAGGGGTAGATTTTTTTAATAGAAGTAATTTTACAAAGCTGAACCTTTCTGGCACCAGTTGATTTAAAATAAATAAAGAAAGAAATTTCCACCGGAGTACCCTTTTAAAAAGTCAAGCATTTTTATATATTAGATAGATAGAGAGATTATATATATATATATATATATATATATATATATATATATATATATATATATATATATATATATATATAAATATATATATATAATATATATATAATATATACACACACACATATACATACACACACACACATCCATACACACACACACACACACACACACACACACACACACACACACAAACAGACCAGTTTTGGGAGGTCTTCTCAAACAGGTTTCACTGTATATAGAATACCATTTGTATCCCCCTATGGAATCGCTACACGTCTTATTACAGATTATAACCTTTTTTCCAAGATACTGATTTTCTTTTTATAGTTGGATTTACAAGGGGATACAATAATTAAGTTAACTTTAATTGAATCTCTCTGGAAGAATATGATTAACGTGTCATTATCTACAAAATATGAAACATGCTCTCATCCAAACAACTAAATTAATTCAAAATAATGGTCAATGTTCATTATTGGTCAATGTCCTATCACTTAAATGGTCTAATATATCAATCTATTTATCTAATCTGCAGATTTATCATTCTAAACTTTTAATCTCTTTATCTGCCCCATGAGGTCAAAGTTTGACAGACATTATAGAAAACCTGACAAAATACTATTAAAGGGGTATTCCAGGAATTTTTTTTACTTGACTATGCTACAGGGGCTGTAAAGTTAGTGTAGTTCATAATATATTGTCTGTACCTGTGTGTGACGGTTTTCTCACAATTCTTCTGTGATTTTCACCCCACTATTTTTAACAGCATTCAAAATTACTGTTGTCTCGGATTTTTCCCAGCTTGCAATGCAGCCGAGACCTGACTCGCTAGTCAGCTGATGACAGGGAGCCTGTCTGCTTCAATGGGTGGAGCGATCGCTTGGTGGGAGAGAGATTAACTGCAACTAATATATAATAGATAAAACTGAAAAAGGCGGCGCTCGGATCCCAAAAGCAATTGGAAGTAGAAGAGGTTTGTACTCACCTGGTGTATGTGGGAGGTCACAGGGCAGTGATCCCCCACTAACACCTAGAGTCCTCTTGTCACTTGTACACAAACAATCTCCGTCATATAGACATCCCTTAGGGAGGGCGCAGGGTGAGCCGGAATCACAGTGCCGTGGTCCGTGTTCTTATACTCCGAGCGCTGGTTTTTCTATTTGTTCTTAACTGCAACTAATGCAACAGCTGTAGGCACCCTGATTGAAAACCACAGGTCTTTTGATGGAGGCAGATCATTTATGTTTCAATGGGTGGGGTGGCTGATGTGTGGGAGGAAGGAAAATGGAATTGTGGGATTTGTAGTCAAAGAAAAGAAAAGTCAAACAGGAAATACAAGTTCACAAACAGCTAGCCACAGTGTTATGGTAATCTCACAACATAGCCATTTAGCCCCAAGACAAGCGCAGATCCTTCTTAAGCAAGTCCATTACTGTCTGCCAGGTACGTACTAAAATCACCTTATGGTGGATAACCCCTTTAATAACAGTAACAATATATGATATAATATTAAAAGATTGCATAAATTTGAGTAGATTCTACTATATTTCTTCATTGATACCTCCAATTATATTCCTGTATAAATGGGTTGGTATGTGTTTGTGACAACTCCCAGGGCTGTGGAGTCGGTAGATAAATGTTCCGACTTCCGGAGTTTTCTGTACCCGACTCTGTATTAATATGCGAATGTATTTTATACATTCCTTGAAGGAAAGAAAGGTAACATATCTGTCATTACCACAGGACTACTGGCTGGGAAGCCAACAGTCTACTGTATTGAACAGTTTGTGTGCTGATCTGCTGCTGAAGATAGGGCAGTGGGAGGATCAAGGAAGGGGCATTTATTATAAAACATGATTTCCCTAGTAGAATCCCATAGTCATGTTTAAAGTTTAAAGGGGTACTCCGCCCCTAGACATCTTATCCCCGGGGTCCCGCTGCTGGCGACCTCCGGGATCGCCGCTGCGGCACCGAGCTTTCATAACTACACAGAGCGAGTTTGGGGGACGGATAAAGAGCGATACAGTGGACGGAGCAGCGTAATGTCATAGCTCCGCCCCTCGTGACATCACGACCCGCCCCCTTAATGTAAGTCAATGGCAGGGGGCGTGAAGACCGTCGCGCCCCCTCCCATAGACTTGTATTGAGGGGGCTGGCCGTGACATCACGAGGGGCAGAGCCATGACTTAACGGTGCTCCAACCCCTGTATCGCCCGTCATTACGCACAGAGTTTTTCCAATGGTTTACAGCTTCAGTCTTGAACGATTGACCCTCCATTCCCTTCACTTATACAAGTGTCTCTAGTCCTGCAAAAACATATTTCCTTAACCCCTTATCAGTGAGAGGCTAGGTTGCCCATGGATTCCCTGTAACAGCAGAACACAACACTACGGAAAGTATAAGTATTGCTGCTCCTAATTGTGCGTTGCATGCCATATAGTGAAGCACATGAAAAGCTTCTTCACGGTCACTTAACGTGTTCGTTTTGCCGTTACATAAGGCACTGCATGCATTGGTCTTTATTCTTAAAGTAGAAAAGTCATTAATTATAACTTTTTGTGAATTGGGACATTTAAACTAGCTTTTTTTTTTCCCCCCAATCTAAATTTAGTAGGAGTCGGAGTATTGTTTGCCGACTCCAGGTACCCAAAATTTCGTCTGACTCAGACTCCACAGCCCTGACAACTCCTGCATAATATGTAAATAGGCCATGTTAAAGTTGTCACTAACCTTTGCATAGAAACGAGTATCATAAAGAAATGTCAACAGAATTGAACAAGCGAGAACTCACAGGCCCATAATATATTTGAGTGTTTTTATTTTAGTTTTAGATTGAAATGGATTATAGTCATTTTATTAAATGTCAGAGACCTGAAAATACTGGAGCAATTAATGGGCCATTATTCCTGTGTTTATAAGGGGTCAAGCATTTTTCATTTCATGAACAGATTTAATGTCAAGTTTACTAGACATCTATACAGCTTAGAGCACACATATCTCTTTATAGCTTATTACATGTAGTGTACAGATTTATCCATTGGCCTCAGAATAACTTAATTGATTTATTATGTGCTTGTGTATTTTAGACATTGGGTCAGAATGAATGAAAATTACCATTCTGGCTGATTATTAGGGGGTACAGCAATTTAGGGCTAAAGCTGACCATACATTTTAGACAGCTCTCTCCCGACACAATAGAGGTAAAAGTCGCTGTCAGACTACTCTGGTAGCAGCTGATCTCTAGAAAAAAACAAAAAGGACTGGGCATGTTGGAATCCAAAATTCCAGACCATTCTTTCCCTTTTGTTGCTGGGAGAGAGTTGAGAGGCCACCATACACATCAGATGGCCAGCTGTTGCCATAGAAATCGGCAGGTATGGCTAGGCTCTGGCAGTGCGAAATGGATGCTCTACAGGGTAAAATACGCTGTCCTCTGTGGTGATTTCGGCATTTGCACCAAAATTACTAACCACTTGCGCCAAATGATAAATTTGGCGCACGTCCGCAAAAACCAAAGTGAAAAAAAAAAAAGGGTAAAAAGAAACTGTCAGCAGGCAAAATTGATAAATACCCGCATGGACCATAGAACCCAGTAGTCTGGAGAAGACACTATGGGAGTGTGTTTTGAGCATGTTCTGGGACTTGAGATGTAGTTATTGTGCAGGGTAGAGGAGAAGGAAGCTGTAACCATTACTTATTCTCAGTGGTGGATCTTGTATTATCTATAAACTGGTGTCACCTTAACTGTAAACTTGTCTGTGATAATAATCAGATGACTGCTGAAAAGTGACCTCTACAGCAGAAGACATGTCTGCCTAATATACTGCTCAGTAGCAAAAGTCAAAACTACAAGATTTTAGAATTTTTCATTTTTAAGGGTGTATTCAAATGTACAATATCCTGCACATATTTGATGCACAGGATTCGATGCTACAGATTTTATGCTGCAGAGTTCAATGTAAACTAAATGGATAATGCACGTGTGAATAGACCCTTAGATTTATAATGAATTTGAAAAATATGGCTGATATTTTCTAGAAACATCACACCATTGCACACTGTCTCTGGTTTCTCAGTGCTATTCCATTTATAGCTACAATAGGCGCACATTTTTTTGGGAACTTAAAGGGGTTCTCCGGTGATTAAACATCTTATCCCCTATCCAAAAGGATAGGGGATAAGATGCCTGATCGCGGAAGTCCCGCCGCCGGGGACCCCCGGGATCATGCACGCGGCACCCCGTTTGTAATCAGTCCCCGGAGCGTGTTCGCTCCGGGACTGATTACCGGCGACTACAGGGCGGGCGGCGTGTGACGTCACGCCTGCGCCGGCGTGTGACGTCCCGCTCTGCCCCGCAATGCAAGCCCCCTCACGTAGGCTTGCATTGAGGGGCGGAGCGTGACGTCACACGCCGGCGCAGGCGTGACGTCACACGCCGCCCGCCCTGTAGTCGCCGGTAATCAGTCCCGGCAGCCTTAACTATCAGGCTGTCTACCAAACCAAACGGGTGAGAATCCAGGGAGGAAGGATATGGCTCTGAACACGTCCCCAGACATCGGCAATCGTGACACATGTGACGGTGCATGGTTAACCATAACCCCTCATGATGCAGCTTTCACCAAAGGTACAGAAAATGAAACAAGACCTCCCGACAAAGCAAGAAATTAATATCTGTGCCAGTGCTGTGGAGTCTGAGTCAGTGCTTTGTTTTCCGACTCCAGACTCCTACTAAATTTAGATTGGAATAAAAAAAAAAAAAAAAAAAAAAAAAGCTAGTTTAAATGTCCCAATTCACAAAAAGTTATAATTAATGACTTCTCTACTGTAAGAATAAAGACCAATGCATGCAGTGCCTCACGTAACCGCAAAACAAACACGTTAAGTGACTGCAGGAGCATGTTTTCATGTGCTTTACTATATGGCACGCAACGCACAATTAGGAGAGGCAATATTTATACTTTCCGTAGTGTTGTGTTCTACTGTTACAGGGAACCCATGGGTAACCTAGCCTCTCACTGATAAGGGGTTAAGGAAATATGTTTTTTGCTGGACTACAGACACTGGTATAAGTGAAGGGAATGGAGGGTCAATCGTTCAAGACTGAAGCTGTAAACCATTGGAAAAACTGCTGGCATTCAGCTAAGGCTATAAAAACTTGTAAACTCTGATTGTTAGCTTAAACGTTAAACATGACTATAGGATTGGATTCTACTAGGGAAATCATGTTTTATAATAAATGCCCCTTCCTGGATCCTCCCATTTCCCTATCTTCAGCAGCAGATAAGCATACAAAAAGGAGAAGGCAGCAGCTTCTGCCCAACTACCTCTCTGCTAGAAGACCTTAGAAGAACTTGGTGGAACAGCTTCTTGGATTCAACTCTAAGTGTTTATAAATACATTTGCATATTAACAGAGGAGTTGAAGTACAAAAAAAACTGCGGAGTCAGAACATTTATCTACCGACTCCACAGCCCTGATCTGTGCACCAATCTCTGCCTATACAACACAACTACACAAATGCCCCTAGATTCAACCCAGTGGAATTAACATAACGGTGGCCCCATCACCATGATGACAATAAACGTGCAATGTATTAACGTGACTTAACGTAAGCGCGATCAAATGAACATGTATAAAGTGTTGTTGTATTGCAACAAGTCGACCACAACCTCCAATCCAGTGGCCCCACCTGAAACTTAACAGGCATACGGTGACCGACTGTCTATGTGTTAGCGATGTTACTGCTCTGAAACAACGTGACAGAAACAACAACCATGCAGCGGCCTTAGCAAAGACGTGTTGGTACCAACAATAACCGCTACCTATGTGCAAAGAAAATCAATTGCAGCAGCGAATGCAAGCCGCGTCAGGCAAAACACTACGCTGACTGTAATTATTAAATATTGCTCTGAAGACGTGTCAGTAACAATAATTTAGAGAAAGTATAATGGATTGCACAGAACACAGTCTGAACTGAAATTATATGGGATTTATATCGCCTATGTTTTCATAATTTGCAGCTTGCACTTATACAGTATTTAATTTTATTATAATATATATACATATACACACACACACACTATTTTTTATATCTATATAAATAGCTAACTCAAAACTGTTTTACGAGGTTATAACTAATCGTAATGAAACTCTTGTACGTTGAGTCACCATCAACCTAGCCTACAAAAATAACTATTAACCACAACTATACTATCTCTCTCTCTCTCTCTAATATATTATATATATATATATATATATATATATATATATATATATATATATATATATATATATATATCTCAATATGTATCTCTCTCTCTCTAATATATTATATATATTGCATTCATTATTTAATTCATCTGTATATACACTTTATTTTTTATAACTACAAGCAAATAGACATATACATACATTGAATGAAACTATTTCATTTTTGCTGCTGGCAATTTGCATCATAGCAATGCTGTTGTAACACCGGCCGTTTGCTGCCACTAGTGGCTACTAGCTGACATAGCTGCAAAACATCCTTCAATGGCTCCATTTCGTTAACTAAACAGCCACCTCCCACTCCCCCACACCACATTATTAAGGTAAACGCTGTACCCAATGCAATAACACAAACTGCAAATACTAGTCCTGTGCATCAAAAGCATGACAGCCCCGTGGCGCTGTCTGAACTAGCGTAAGCCACCTATACCCCACTCATTAGGAAGTGATTACGTAAATATAACCGGCACTTTCCACCCCCGGGGTTGAACATCTCCAGACCACTGCAACACTGTGCTCCTCCGTTCCAAAATACTCCTCCCCTCCAGATGTATGAGCTTACATGGTGTAACAAAATGAAAACACCGCCAAACACACCATATGCCCTGACGTCAGGGCCAGGGGCGTTAAATACCCTCTTGCCCCTCCCACAAACTCATCCTAATTCGGTTTCCACATTTGTAATATACATTGGTTAAAAATTGTGTATATTTTTGGGTGAAAAAATGCTGTCCCCGCAGCTATTGTCTTTAGGTCTCTATGAGGAGTCCAAAAACAGGAAGTGAGGGCAGTAGAAGCCAGTCTCTGTGCAGGCTCCTAGCTTGTCAATCATCCTGATGTATGAGCCAGGAGGAGGTTATAGAGCCTCAGTGAACACTATCCTGCTTTTTCTTAGCGCACAGAGTCCTGCTAGTCCACCCTCACTTCCTGTATTTGGACTCCTCATAGAGACACACAGGCAAATAGCTGCAGGGACAAAAATATACACATTTTTTAACCAATATATTACAATATAATGGTATCTACATTATATATAAAGTTTTTTTTTTACAACAGGTACACTTTAATCCTGTAACAAATCAAGACAAAGCAGTAAAGATCTAGTTAATCCATTGGGAAACATTTCGGCAGATGGTCATTATCTTCAGACTTTGACAACAGAAAGCAAATGAAGCATTTGTCTTAAGTCCACTGAGGAGAAAATGATTCAAATAACTGCCAAAAAATAAATAAAATAAATTATATATATATATATCATCCTGTCTTTATACACTTTGATATAAAATGTTTTAGAATAACTGTTGCAATAAAAGGTGAATTTGGATCTGTTGGCGGTAAAATGAAAAAAAAAATGTATCTATAACCAGTATAACAGACAAGAATTCATACCCAAAATGAAGTTTTCACAGCTGTGATTGTGCCAACAGAAAAGTTGTTAGGGTGCATTCACATCATGTTTTTGCAATACAGTTCCTGTACCAGGTTTTTGATGAAAAACGGATTCCCAAAACCGGACTAAAAACTGTATCAAAACGTGTGTACAAATTTTAACCCGTATACGGTTTGAAAAAATTATGTCCGGTTGCATCAATTTTTTACTTTTCACTCCATTATGAATAACGTTTCATTTGTTTGATTGAAATTCCAAGAAAAAAAAAATAAATAAATAAAAAAAAAAAAATGTGCAAACCGGATGGAACCGTACACACATGGTTCTGTACGGTTCCCATTGACTCCCATGTTTAAAAAAAAAAAACAAAAAAAAAAACAAACAAAAACACAGTTTCAATACAGTTTTTAACCTGGACCAAAAACCATAGTAGGCTACGGTTTTGGGTATGTGAAAAAAAACTGACAAATCTGTACAGGACGCAAAACGGATGCGACCGGCTGCATCATTTGGCATACGGTTTTCAATGGAGAGTCAATGCATAAGGTTTTAAATACTGTTCCATATGGTTTTCAAATTGGAAACATATACAGGAACTGTATTGCAAAAACGTGGTGTGAACCCAACCTTATACTTCTAAAATAAGACTGTTCCAATTACAATGAATTACAATCCTCATTTCCTGCTATGTAACCATTACCGTACAATTCAGTAATAGTCTTTATTTAAAAGGATGTTGCGAATGGGTCAAATTTCTTGAAGCTTTGAAAAGCCTGAAGTGCAGTAAACACGATGCAGAGAGTGGCTGTTGCTTCTAAGTATCTTGGATCACGTCCACGTACCAAGTGTCAGGATCACATCATGGAGCCACACTGAGCATTGTGTAGTGGAGACCAGCACTTATTTTTTTCAACATCCTTTCATTGCAGAGCCGCACTTGACACAAAAAGGAAAAGAAATGTTTACAAAATTTTTCACAGCAATTCAGTTATGTTTCAAATTGCGGCACAGGTCATTGGCATAGGTAGAGAGCACAGCGGGGTGCTGGCGTACTAACAATTCATCTAATTTCCAATTGCTTGGTTCTTAAGAAATCAAGGAGCCTTGTGGAAAGGTCATGCATTGAATTGATGTACTCTGTCATTAAAGGTAAAGGGTGCTACTTTCTAGACGGTATTCAATATAAGGAGAAATGTAGTGACAAAAATGAAATATAAGCCACAGATTTCCACTTACAAGATCTTAATGAAAACACCATAACTCAACATTCAAGGAAACCCATTATCTTGTCTCACCCTTAGGGGGGAGTTCAAACGTAGCTTTTTATGACCTTTTTTTTTTTTTAGTCCTTTAGAAGTATTAGTCCTTTCTTTATATATTTCGCATTCCTTTTGAACACGTCTGGCTTAAAATACTGAATGAAAACCTGCAACAAAACGCAGTACAGTGACCCCTCAACCTACGATGGCCCTGACATACGATCATTTCAAGATACGATGGCCTCTCGGAGGCCATCACATGTTGAAGGCAGCAGCAACATACGATGCTTTTGTATGTCGGGGCCATCGCGTAAACGGCTATCCGGCAGCGCAGACTGCTTCAGCTGCTGATGGATAGCAGTTAACGGTGCCCCGTGTGGTCCGGTGATGGTCACTCACCTGTCCTCGGGGCTCCGGCGCGCTCTCTTTGGGATCCTCTGCATTGTCGGCGCTCTCCATCGACATCATCACGCCGCTGCGCACGCCGTCCCGTCATCCAATAGGAGCGGCGTGCGTAGCAACGTGATGGCGGTGACGTGAGAGCGCGAATGCCGGGGAAGCAGAGGCCTTGCCGGAGCGGCGGGGACACCCCGGGGATGCGGCGACAGCGATGGACGGCGACATCCCGGGCAGCGGTGACGATCCGGAGCGGCGGGGTCAGGCGAGTACAACTTCCTCTAACAGTGGTCTACAACCTGAAGACCTCCAGATGTTGCAAAACTACAACATCCAGCATGCCCGGACAGCCAACGGCTGTCCGTGCATGCTGGGTGTTGTAGTTTTGCAACATCTGGAGGTCCGCAGATTGTAGACCACTGTCCTATACTTTACATTGCACGGATACCTCAACATGTGATGGTTTCAACAAACGATGGTCCGTTTGGAACGGATTACCATCGTATGTTGAGTGACCACTGTATAAGGCACTAGGCAAAGTTCTGTTGGGAAATCAAGAGTCCTGGGATTCATGTCGATGTTACTTTGACTTGTATTACCTACCTAACCTAAACACTGCTGCAAACCAAGGCCACCCCTTCATATCAATATTATACCCGAAGGGTCTATTCACACGGCAGAATTTTCTGCTTGTGTAATTCCACCTTAAATTAATGCCCATAGACTTCTATGGAATTCTGCAAGCGGAAATTCAAAAGTGTGAATGGGAGTGCGGAATCCCATAGAAGTCTATGGGCATTAATTTGAGGTGGAATTCCGCACGCGGAAATTCTGCCATGTAAATAGACGCTAATGGTAGTGGCCACTATAAAAGGGTTAAGAATGCTTTAAGAATCATGATAAAGGTAAAATAAAGCTTTCAGGACATCGACGTCAAAGAACTTCTCCATACTCGGGCTAATCGGAGCAGTTGTTATTTTTGCTTTGCATGAACAGCAATGATCCTACAGAAAACAAATGCCCACTATTTCCGCATTTTAAGGGAAATCATTTCTGAAAGATGACCTGTCAGCAGAAAAACAGGGGTATATAAGCATGTGGCTAGAAAGAGTTTGTCATGATGTCCTCTGTCAGTCAAACAGGTAGGCAGATTCAAGAGGGTGGTAATAAAGAGGACATGGGCTAAAATTACCTGGACTTTTGCCATGAATGGGAAAGCCCCCTGGGCATTGGAGCCTCATTTGCATAACAAAAAGGCTTATATCTCATCTCTGAAAAGGACTATGGGGATCATATACCTGGAATCCTGATGACTAGCCCAAACTAGCCATGGGTTTATTTACACTCATGTCTTTCTACAGACAGATCTGCTTTAAATGGGCACTGTCATTAAACATGATTTTTAATATTTGATTCCTTATGCCAAATAAAATAACTTGTGTAATTGGCTTCCATTTAAAAAATGTAAAAATATGTTTTTCGGCTGTATACTTCGGGCCACCAGGGGTCGCCTTTCTTGGCCAGAACACAATCTGTCTGGTCAAAATCTCAGTTTTTGGTCTCCTCCTTGTAATGGCAGGAGACCAAACTCATGAAGTGTTTCTCTGCACTGAGCTTGATTGACAGCTGCACAGAGCCCCACTGACAG
Source organism: Hyla sarda (assembly GCF_029499605.1). NCBI lineage: Eukaryota > Metazoa > Chordata > Amphibia > Anura > Hylidae > Hyla > Hyla sarda. The sequence continues at coordinate 121,743,892 of NC_079190.1, read as the reverse complement.
CTGCACATACTAAAAGCTGAACACAACCTCACTGAAAGATACAGACTGAAAGCTGTTGCACAGAGCCTGAGGTCTTCTATTCATCACAGCCCTGAAATGATGTGAGGGCGGAAGTTGTCACCCAGCAGGCTTCAGTGAGGTCATACCTGCTTGGAAACGCCCAATTTCTGCTGCTGGGAAATTTCGCTATGTGAACAAGAAGAAAGGTAGGATACAGCGCTTTTTAAAGCTCTGAAATTTTTTCTAAGGGTGGGAGGGGTGTTAGGAGTAGTTAGGGAATATAGCCAGCGTTAGTTTAGAAAAGTTTATTTAGTAACAGGTATTTTTTAAAGATGTCAAATATGGCAAACCGAATGAATCCCAACCTTTCAGCAGACGTTATGCACTGTCTCGTACTCTACAAGTCTGCTGACACAGATGCATATAAGAAAGTAGTAAAAGCTACAACATAACTATAGGGAGGAATTTGTAATTCATTTAATATTAGGTGATCGCTGTAGATTTAATTCCCTAATGCACCACAACGCACTGACTGACTGTTTGCGCACAGTTTGAACGTACCAGAACTTATGGTTCCAGGTCACATACTTCAATACATTCTCTTATTAAAGCTTCTTACGACTTTGGTGGAGAGAAATGGTAGTGACTGAGAGAAGAATGCATGAGCTCATTGTTGGCAGTACTAGTGGTATGAAAAGATTGTGTCCTCCCCGCTACAAGATGATAGTTGCAGAAGGCTTGTTATTTAGAAACAGAGCATTAATGGTAACTCAGTGTACATTGTGAATGAGCTATAATTTTAATAATGTAAATTCTCATGGTCTCTCATATTCCTATCCTATGATTGACACGGAGGCTGGTTTTCATATTATAGCTGCTTGACAAAGCGATAATGCACTGTGGATCTTGCAGTTATTATTTTGCGTATTATGCAGGCGCCGTATGACAAGTAATCACACACACCAGCATGATTTGTGACCCACCTAACCTTTCCGTCCTTGGGCATCCTGCAGCACTGGTGTTAAGCCAGAACATATTTCATTTTTTTTCTTTTCACATTGGGAATTTTTTATTTTTTTTTATTTTATCAAGACACATTCCCTTTCTTTTTCAAGATACAAGCAGCAATAGTAATCATATCCTGGCTCTCCGCTCCCTTCTTCATGATACTTTCTCTGGCCACATTGTAATCAACATCTCACTTAAAGGGAGATAATATAATGACATTCTAACACTCACAGAGCTGGCATGCGTTCAAGAGCTACAGAGATAACCGCTGCCGAGCTTGCTTGCTTTATTTTTTATTATTCACTCTTACAATTTATAAGAGTCATCTCGTGGCCCAGAAGATTGCAGCTAATGATTTAGGATCTGCACCCTACATGACACATGTTGTATCCATTACCATCACCGTGGTGTGCTACCATAGATGACACGGTCGTAGGGGGTATTACTGTCAGGTATTATAGATAAGGGCCCGTCTCTGAAATCATTTCAGCACTTTGGGTCTTTGCTGTAATTCATTTGTTATAATAAATTGGGCATAGACAAAATATTGCAGAACTCAAAGACCCGAAACTGAGATCTATGAAGCAAAAGGGAACTGTATATTAAGAAAGCCAGAGGCTTGAGCAACACTAAACAAGGAGGACACCTAAAAGCAGTCTTATGTTGTAAACAAATTCGGTCTCATGCTCCTGGGATTGTCAAGCGTGCAATAAATATTTTTGCAGATAAGGTTATATTCTGCAATCCACCATGTTATCAGATTTTATAATCCTACCATTATAAACCATAGCAATCACACTGTTTGCCAATAATAAAGTCAAACATCTTTAAACAGTGTAATATAATGAAATATCAGCTGTAAAACTAATACGTAACAGAATTACTTCTTTAACTCTTTGGTAGGGTGTAGTAAACATTACGCAGTAGGGTCATTGTCCACTCAAGGTAGTGTAATATCTACCATTTATAAATATTGACTCATTAATGCACCAGATATAAACGGACCCTGATGGAATCCAATAACTTCAACAGGGTTCCAGTTATTTTTCATGGCAAGAAGAAACAGAATGGCAGACCATACCCAATTGGGGGTGAGGGTAACGGTACACAACAGTTTTGACACAAGAACCAAAATCCCATTGGGGCAAAATGATCAACGTATCTTCACTTTTCTTTAATAAATACTTAAATAAAATATGTTATTCAGATTGAACCCAACATTTGTGAAGCACTTGCTAAATCCTATTCACTTCAAATGTATCTGTGTTTGGTTGTTGAATAACATACAGAATCCACAATGGCTGACTGTCTTTCGATTCTGGAGCAATAAACCTAAAATTACCATACATCTCATCATGGCCATCTAAAGGTTGTCTTATAGGCCATGTTTTGTGCAGTTAAAAATTTCACAAGATGATAGATCATATTCACATGCAGCAGCTGGAAATCACCCAGAACTTCAAGGTAAGAATAAGAGCCCCCATAGAAGCACCATATTGTAGTCCACGGGACTGAAAATGTGACACTGTGATGATCTTAACCGATATGGGTTTTACAAATCGCTTGGAAACGTTAACAGCTAAAGGCCCTTTTACTTTGGGGGATTATCCGGTAAAATGGCCCCGTGAAGAATACCCTGCAAGGAGTAAAAAAAGAAGCAAATATATGTACATTGGATGATCACTGGGATTGTGCAGCCCTAAAGGCCATCATGTGTCAGCCACACATCTCACCATGTAAACAATAGATGTGCTTCCGACAATAATGGACATTAACAGCTATAAAAACAAAGCAGCAATTGTTTGTGCATTTCTTCACTCGTAACAACTGGGTAATACAAAGGGTCGGTTTAGCGAATGACGACTGACTTGGTCAATGCTCGTATCGGGCTCTCATCTACCCATCTAAAAGAAGCCTTATTGTGAATATGGTAGAGAACAATGGCTTCCAGAATCATAGGACAATTCGACTGCTAGAGTACAACAACCATAACAGTTCATCTATATTCAGTTAAGTCAACTTGTCACAGGACCACGGCTGCTCAGTGAGTCTACGATGAGTGCTGAGCCCAATGTTATGTCAACTGCATAGTCCGGCTAAATAAATGAATGACTGAAACAATTACCATGTGGCCCTGTGTGAATCATCATTGAAGAGGCCAAATACTCCAATAATTTATCAGTTCTTGTAGAAATCATTTTTTTAATCATTTTACATCATCTTGTAATCATTTTACTGTTTGTTATTAATTCTTGTTATTATGCATAATAAAAACTAATGACCTAGCATGATAACATAGCATATAAATTAAATTAAAAGCACAAATTGCATTTTGGTGCAAAAAGTGAATTAAAAACTTTAAAAGGACAGAGGTGTAGAGGTAAATAAGTCAGCTTCTATGTGGCCTTGAGTTAATACATAGTTATATGGTGGAAGTGGTTCTTAAACAGAGGTTTTTCAAGACTCACTTAACACAGTGGATGTTAAGGCCATGTACACTGGGTAATGATCACTAACATTTGTTAGTTTCCAAGCAATAACATGATAATTACCTAGGAAAAAGATCAACAATGACTGAAAAACTAAAACTGTTTTATTGTTATTCTAAATTAATTGTGCATAAAAACGTCATAGCTGGTAGCGACATTTACATCTTCAGCACATATGCCTGCCTAGCACACAGCTCCTGCGAGAGCCTTACTAGGCATTGATGCCCCTCTCCACTGATTGTTGGGTAAAAATGCCCATCAGATACAGTTCGAGTCATAAATTTACATAGCTTAGCTGCAATTATTAAAGGGGTAATCCCGGCTTTTAAAATTGATGTTCTATTGTCAGGGTAGCACATTAATATAAGATGGGCACAAATAGCATTTTGGTTCCCAGCTATTGGATTTTATGGCACCCCTGCTGATCAGCTATTGGAAGGGGTCATGGCACTTGGGTTAGCACTGCAGCCTTTTCAATGATTTTACTTCCTTATAAAAAGGACATCAATTTTCAAAGCCTGGATACCTCCTTAAAGGGGTACTCCAGCCCTAAGAAATCTTATCCCCTATCCAAAGAATAGGGGATAAGATGTCTGATCGCAGGGGTCCCGCCGCTGGGAACCCCCACAATCTCTCATGCAGCATCCACCTGCATGTAGTTATGCTTTTTTTCATAAGTACGACAAAAATCAAACCTACGTAAGTAGGGTATCATTTTAACCATATGGACCTACAGAATAAAGATTAGGTGTCATTGATCAGACTTTTTGATCGCTTTTCATTTTTTTATGATATAAAAAGTGACGAAAAATACGCTATTTTGGACTTTGGATTTTTTTGCGCGTACGCCATTGACCGTGCGGTTTAATTAACAATATATTTTTATTTTTTTATAGGAAAAGGGGGGGTTATTCAAACTTTTATTAGGGAAGGGGTTAAATGACCTTTGTTGAACTTTCCCCCCCCCCCCTTTTTTTTTGCAGTGTTATAGCTCCCATAGGGAGCTATAACACTGCACACAATGATCTTTTACTCTGATCCCTGCAAAGCCATAGCTTTGCATGGATCAGCGTAATAGAGGGTTGATTACTCAAGCCTGTAGATTAGGCTTGAAGCAATCAAATGCCGCCCCTCAATGCAAGCCTATGGGAGGGGGCGTGATAGCTGTCACGCCCCCTCCCGTAGGCTTGCATTGAGGGGCGGAGCGTGACATCACACGGGGGCAGGGGTGTGACGTCACCCGCCCTGTAGTCGCCGGTAATCAGTTCCGAAGCGAACTCGCTCCGGGGACTGATTACAAACGGGGTGCCGCGTGCATGATCCCGGGGGTCCCCAGCGGCGGAACTCCCGCGATCAGGCATCTTATCCCCTATCCTTTGGATAGGGGATAAGATGTCCAAGCACCTGAGTACCCCTTTAACTTCCCGGTTGATGTCTTGAGATGTTGCTTCAATGTTTCCCCATAATTTTTCTTCCTCATAATGGCATCTATTTGTGAAGTGCACCAGCCCCTCCTACAGTAAAGCACCCCAACAACATGATCCTGCCATCTCTGTGCTTCACATTGGTGTTCTTTAGCTTGCAAGTACTACCACTCCCCCTTTTTCCTCCCTACATAACAATGGTCATTATGGCAACAAAGTTCTTCGTAGGGCAAAGAGGCAATTAGGCCTTAAAATCCTCCCACTAGTACACCTTAGAATCTTCTAAAGCCATGACATCATTTGTTGACTAGTATGTATATGCCTATGACTAAGAGTTATAATTAGCTTAAAAACCGCATCATTTTTGAAGCAGCACGACAGTCTTCGCTAAACTTTATGTGTTTCTATTTATTAGTATAACAGCTTGTATTATTATTGCTCTTGTTCAGTCACTGGTTATTTTGCCGGTGTGACAGTCTTGTCTCTAGTTTTAGCATTCTCTTCACCAATCTGAAAACTTAGGAATACCAATGTTGTAAGTGTTTAAGATAAAACTGCAGTACATATGGGATCACAGTGTAAATATGTATTTATGCATGATATATTAAATAAAAAGAATGTCTTTAATAAACAATGCAGTTAGCAATGCTTCATCTACAACTGCAATCTGTGAGAGCCTGCTGAAAAAGCTGTGTTTGCTTTCTTATCCAATAAAGCTTTGTATGGAAAAAAAAAGTACATATTGATACAAACCCCATAGGAGGTATGCAAATTCAAGATCTCAATTTACTGATATCAAATGACAGAGCCTTATTGCAAATTATGCTATTTACATGATAATCTGACTTTGATCTAATATGGCTAACGTTATTTTAGCTTCAATTAATATGGCACAATATTATGGTAAAATACTGCATTATGCTTCATTTTGAAACTAATGTGAATCCTATTGCGTCTCTTTGATGTGACCATACAAAGCACTGGCTATTACGTACTGGTAACAGTATATTTCGGTTAAAGGGAATGTATCTCATAGATTTCTTTTTAGTGATTAGACCCAAATACTGAAACCTGTTCCTTTTTCAAATCTGTTACTATTATCAGATTGAAAAGTTTAATTTTTTGGGCATTATTATGGGAGCTGCCATCTTTCCTGAGTTGTTTTAACATTTAGTGATATGCTTACGGCAGGATCCATGGACCACAGACAACAAAAGACGGGACCTGTGCCATTCAAATGAATTGGAGACAGCACTGGGAATTCTCTGTGATCTTTTCAGAGGTCATTCTTTAGGTAGGGGGATGCTGATCTCTTCTGTAAAGGGTGGCAGATCCAGTGTTATTTCTCTACATTAATAAAAAAGGCATTACTGGCAAATGATCTGTAGAGAACAGGAAGTCTCAACTTAATTTGGCCATACTGGAAATTGCAAGATTTCAAGATGGTTATAAAATATCTGTGAAAAAAATATATATTCGTAAAATGAAAAAAAAAAAAAACAAGGATCACTAAAACTCCTTTAAAAAAAGTTTAACATAAAAACCTGATTTAAACAATTGGCTCCTTCTGATGACACATTTTCTGTAAAGGTATACTCTGCCCCTAGACATCTTTTCCCCTATCCAAGGGGGATAAGATGTCTGATCGCAGAGGTCTTGCCGCTTGGAACCCCTGCAATCTCTTCTGCAGCACCACTTGTCATCTGCTGCATGGAGCAAACTTTGCTCCGTGCCTGATCACGGGTGATACAGGAGCCAGAGTATCATGAAGTTACACCCCGCCTCCTCAATGCAAGTCTATGGGAGGGGGCGGGTCATGACATCACGAGGGTATGAGGTCGTGACGTCAAGATACTCCGGCCCCTGTATCGCCCATCATCAGGCATGGAGCGAAGTTCGCTCCATGCTGAAGATGACTGGGGTGCTGCAGGAGAAATCAGACATCATAACCTCTATCATTTGGATATGGGATAAGATGTCTAGGGGTGGAGTACCCCTTTAAGGATAAGTGGCTAAAAAGTCTAAAGATCTGAACCCAAATTCCAAGTAGAAAATGCACTAGATACCTTGTGTTCATACATTCACTTTTCAGTTGTGACACTGACCGGCTTAAAAAGCCTCTTGTCTACCAAGTGAATAATGACAGCTACATAGATTGGCTCCCATCAAGCTAGCTAATCCTGGTCTCTCAGGATTTTCAATTCTAGAAGAACAAACAGATTCAATCGGAGGAAAGATGTGAAAGGAGAAATTGAGAAAATCCTGGTAGTTGAGGATAATGAAGACAGCAAGTTGAGGACAATACCGCTACAATTGGAACGGTAATTTTCACAGACATAAATCATACATTTTCTATCACTTATACATCCTATCATTAAGACTCATCATGAAAAGTGGTTCAGATCAGAGCACACTGAGTTAACATTTGCAATGCTGAGGTCACTGCCCATTAAAGACATTTACTTGAACATGCAGCTCCCATCAGGTATGTAACTTTGTTTTCCTTCATCTGGAAAAAAAAAAAACATTTAGATTGACACCCTTGTCTTGTATGTAAATATCTTATATTGTGGCTTGTTGATCCCCCCCCCCCCCCCCCCTTCTGCCATCCAGCAAAGGTTCACCAGCTATACTAGAATATGCCTCTACTCCCATTAAAGGGGCTTTCCAAATGATAGGGGATAAGATGTATGATCGCAGGGGTCACGCCGATAGGGACCCCCTAGATCTTGGTGCAGCCCCTGGCATTCTGTGCCGGGCGCTGCCTTCAAGACAGCAACGCGATGTCACGCAACGCCCCTCCATTCATGTCTATGGGAGGGAACGTGATGGTCATAGACATGAATGGAGGGGTATGGTGTGACATCACTAGGGGGCTAGAGGGGTGCCCAGCGGCAGGACCCCTGAGATCATACATCTTATCACTTTAAAAGGAGTACTCTGGTGCAGAGTATTCCTGCTCCGTCCTGCCCGGGCTGCAAAATAAACGAAAATGAATCATCTCTCACCTTCCTGGGTTCCCGCGGAGCGCCACTACAGCTGATCGGTTCTCCGGTCCATCCTCTTCATACTTCCCGGTATAACGAAGAGTCACATAGGCTGAAGGCTGAGCACTATCGCCGGCCGCCGCGATGTTCTGCCTCGGCCCATAATAGGTGAGCGCTATGTGACGCTTCGTTCCACCCGGAAGTATGAAGAGGATGGACCGGAGAACCGATCAGTTGTAGTGGTGCTCCGCAGGAACCCAGGAAGGTGAGAGATGGTTTATTTAAAAAAAATTTTTTGCATCCCGGGCAGGTAGGAGAAGGAATACTCTGCACCAGAGTACTCTTTTTTTGTCAAATGAGAATGACCAACCATAACCAAGCATGATACTTCTGTATTAAGAACAGATTCTTGATCAGGACTTGGAATCACTTATTCTAAGATCAATGAAGGTGTTGCACGCCAGACCTCTACGAATAATATTTTATGAAATGCCTGTATTCTTATTGTTTTGGCATAAAATCAAATGACATTTTAACATATATTTGTTTAGAATATATGTTATTGTTTTATTGATATGTTACATACATTGCTCTATTCATAATAAATAACAGATGTTATGGTCTTTGTGGGACTTTATTGTTTTGGTTGTGCATGGTTGGCTCCCATTTATGGGTACTACAGTTTTCTCCCATACCCTTAAAACATGCTGAAAGATTAATAACTTCCTAAACAAATAGACCCTACCGTGTGAGATTAGGAAATTATAGGGGCTATCCAGGGAGCAGAAATGGTATTACCCAGGGATCAAGTCCTGATGAAAAAAAGTGTGGGAACCAAAATTATCACTCAAGGGCTGATCCTGCTAATGGGAACGGTGTTCCTGCTGTGGAAAAAGTGCAGGGCCTTAGTTCCCATGCGTTCCCATAGGAATTGAGCCCAGGATTACCTTTCTTCAGTCCTCGCTGCTCAACTCCACTATCACATGCAGATAAAGGCATAAAGGCATGTCTTCACGATGTTATGGCAACATTAACAGCATTGTATGTGAAGGATTTGTGCGCATGTGATGATCGCAATAGTGTACCAAGGCAGAAGTGGAGCCCTGAGGATTCTCCTTCCCTGAATAAACCATTAGGATGGCCAGACTAAGAAGAAGGTTGATTTTTGACCTGATTAATAAACGAGCGTTTGATAAAGAATTGTTTTTCAGACACTACCACACACATTTTTGTCCATATTAGCCATTACCGTTGTTCAGACTGGCCTTACATGATCGATGACATTGGGTCAAGGATGAACAATCTTTCTGAGAATGCTCTGAGCAAATTCAGAGAATGCTCTTTCCCAAGAAATCATTTGTGGATAAAAGAGCTTTCCTGAATGAAAAATCTTTCCTTAAACTTTTCTTTCCTCCGAAAATTACAAACATAGCCAAGTTCTTTTCAGCAGATAACAATAGAGTGTAGTTCACCGGGTAACACATTACAATCAATTTATTTGAAAGTGACCACTTTTAATCAACTTTAATATGATGTTTATAGATACCTTTAAACTGGGCAATTCAAGGAACAAAGTGTGAACGGAGACAATAGACATGCAGTTCTTATGGTATCATGTCAGCATCCCCCTTTATGCATCATCCTGCACGTCTGTGTTCCCTGAATACTGGTCTAGGTCAAGCTCCTATGTCCTTTAGTATGTGACATTTAGAAGGGCATTCATCAATTCTTCTCTCCTTTTTATCATATTTTAGTAATGAAAAGTCTCCTTGTTTTTTTTTGAACTTCCCGTGCCAAAGTCATCAAATGTCACACGCTACTTGATGAATTTACCAGCTTCTACGCCCATGCTACCCACTTAGACTGCTTTCCAGGGCTAAAGTGACATGGTAGGAGTTTATGTGTAAATCACAGCGCTGAGACTTTGAGAGAAAAGTCGCAGATAATGAATCAGTGCCCACTGCATAATACAGGTCTAAAGCACTGCAAACAGTAGTTCACTTTCAAATATGATCTATAATAAAAGTCGCACAAAAGTTGCAGGGGAAGTGCCAGACTTTTTGGGAGACAATTTTAGTTTAAAAAGAAACAAACAAACATTCTATACAGCCCAGCGCTGCACTGTCCCCATCGGGGTACTACTCACATGTCACCCACAAGCACTGCCTCTTCTTCCTCCGGTTTGTTGCGGCCGCTGACGCTGAAACTCTATACTGTATCCCTTTGCCCGGGCTGCAAAAGGTAAACAAAATAAACTTTACCTCACCTTCCCCGGGAATGGAACGCCGGAGAGCAGTCAGCCTATCACTGGCTGCAGCGATGTTCCGCCTCGGCTGGCGATAGGCTGAGCCCACTGTCATGTAAGAAGCCGGCTTCTTACATGACAGTGGGCTCAGCCTATCATCGGCCGAGGCGGAACATCGCTGCAGCCAGTGATAGGCTGACTGCTCTCCGACGTTCCATTCCCTGGGAAGCTGGTCCGGGCCAACGGGGAAGGTGCGGTAAAGTTTATTTTGTTTACCTTTTGCAGCCCGGGCAAAGGGATACAGTATAGAGCAGTGGTCTTCAACCTGCGGACCTCCAGATGTTGCAAAACTACAACTCCCAGCTTGCCTGGACAGCCAATGTCTGTCTGGGCATGCTGGGAGTTGTAGTTTTGCAACATCTGGAGGTTGAAGACCACTGGTATAGAGTGTCAGCGCCGGCAGCCGCAACAGACAGGAGGACAGCACTTGCGGGTGACATGTGAGTAGTACCCCGATGGGGACAGCGCAGCGCTGGGCTAATAATTTGGGGGGGTCCAGAACAGCGCTCGTGGGTCACATATGATTAGTTCCCCGATGTGGGGACAGCGCAGCGCTGGGCTGATAATTCATTAATTCCCGAGGGGGAGGGGCCAAACCGGTATTGATGTATGGGTTAAAATTCATATTGTGCAGCACAAAAATTTCGGTATTCGGTATGAACCGGTATACCGCCCAGCCCTATTAGTCCCTATTCTTGTTGACTGTTTATAAGAATGAACCCCTTATTATATATTACGTACCTTATTATGACGAACCACATGACAACCAGTTGATTGTTCTGGTTTTCATTTTTTATTGTTTAGGTTTTCATTGCTAGAACCTTGTAATTTTCTATCTAGTACTTGGTATTATGTATATCTCTCTTCTTCATGTGATATTGTATACTTCTGCTCTGTCTGTGTTTGCGCCACAATTTTTTTTTTTTATAAAAATTATTTGATCTTATAAATAATAGACACACCGTGCTGTGAAATACTAGATCCAGAGTATTTAGTTGGTTCATAACTATAAAATGTCATTAGTTATGTAGGCTAGATAGAGAAAAAACAGTTCTAAGAATGCAATCGGAAATGTTCCATACTTTCAGTAGTATATTCAGCAATGCATCAACCTTTCCCCTTTATGTAATCATCACACCACATGTTGTAAAGAACAGATTATGGTACTGAAGATCAGACTATCCCTATGAGCAGTGGTGTGAGGGAGCCATTATTTAGATACAGCTCCCCATAGGGCTGCATACAATTAATACATGGCCCCAAGCCTTCTGTCCTCTGCCTATTCATTGCTCAGTAGCCTTCTTTGATGTTCTGATAAGAGGACACCATATGTCAGATGTTAACATACAAGGAGGGGGTGGAAGGAGAAGTATTGTCGAGGGAAATAAGCACTGGGTGGCATCTGCTTTACCAACATCTATTTTCATTTACTAAACAGAACAAAAAAAAAAAAAAACATCTATATTGAATAAAAGAAATAAATGACATATCTTAGTAAATTAACACACACACACACACACACACACACACACCCCCAGTAATATTATTTTGGGTACAGTCAATCACCAATAGAAATATACTTGAACGGAACCTTGTGAATCTGACTGTAATTGGTTCATGTGACAAATATAAGTGCTTGAATAATATATGTGGCTATGGTAACACAAGGATTCTTTCCAACCAGTTGAAGTCCGTTCCATTCTTATACACTAATAAAGGCTTGCTAAAATTAAAAGTGAACCTGTCATGTTGTAGATGAATTCCAATTTGCAGCCACCATGTTATAAAGCCAATTAAACAGAGGAGAATTTTATATGTATTTGTGGGGGGAAAAAAATGAGTATAAGTAGTCATTTATTCAGCCCGAGGTCTTACAAGGCTTAGGAGACCTGTAGGTAGTCTTGGCAGTAATTGACATATCATATAATAAAGGAAGGCTGTCAATCACTTCGTAAGATCACCCACTGATCTCCTATGTCGAGACTGAGCGGAGGTTTAAAGGGGTTTTCCAGCATAAGGTGATTTTAGTACGTACCTGGCAGACAGTAATGGACATGTTTAGGAAGGATTTGCGCTTGTCTTGGGGCAAAATGGCTATGTCATGAGATTACCATAACACTGTGGCTAGCTGTTTGTGAACATTTATTTCCTGTTTGACTTTTTTTTTTTTTTTTTTTTTTTTTACACTACAAATCCCACAATTCCATCTTCCTCCCTCCCTCCCACACATCAGCCACCCCACCCATTGAAACATAAATGAGCTGCATCCTTTCAAAAGACCTGTGGTTTTCAATCAGGGTGCCTACAGCTGTTGCAGATTGATCTCTCTCTCCCACCAAGCGATCCCTCCACCCATTGAAGCAGACATCAACTGACTAGTGAGTCAGGTCTCGGCCGCATTGCAACCTGGGAAAAATCTGGGACAACAGTCATTTTGTATGCTTGTAAAAATATTGGAGTGAAAATCACAGAAGAATTGAGAAAACCGTCACACACAGGTACAGACACTATATTATGAACTACACTAACTTTTCAGCCCCTGTAGCATAGTCAAAAAAAAATTCCCGGAATACCCCATTAAAGGTATAATGTACTAGTTGTTCTGCATATTATCCCAAAAGAATGTATATTAATCTGCTGCTCTATAAATTGCTGTCCAAGAATCAGAATAATGATGGTCTCCCTTTAAAAGCTCATACAAGGAGCATCCTCTAGGAGGGTAAAGAGGTCAAATGACACTGAAGTCATGTTAACACTTCTATTTTTTTTTTTCCAATATGGAAAAAACTTGATTTTTTTCTTCATTTGTTGATGGTTTACAGCCAGTTGTTCCCATTTTTTTAAAGAACAAAAATATGCATGTCTGTATGTGACCATAGCCTAAATCAGTGTTTCCCAACCAATATGCCTCCAGCTGTTTCAAACTACACCTTCCAGCATACCCGGACAGCCTGGAAGTTGTGGTTTTGCAACAGTTGGTGGTACATTGGTTGGGAAACACTGGCCTAAATCTCCTCAGCATGTATGGTTGACTTACATATTATGCACATAGCTGTATTGCCATGCGGACCTGTAGTACAACAGCCACAGAGGTATCTGGGGCCAAACTGTGCCTATTTATGACTTTAAGGTTATGCAGATGTTGTATTCTAGAGAGTTATTCTTTCCCAATAAACCTTTTAGCTAACAAGATGTAATCACTACACAACAAGATTTTATACACCACACATAACACCAAGAGTCACAAAAGTGTGACAAAAAGAAAGAAAAAAGAACCCCAACATATATGCAGCATTCCCCAAAACTCCAAAAGATAAATAGAGATATCTACCTTTGTTAACAAAAATATAAATATATTTAAATACAGACTGAAAATTAAACACAAATAAAAAAGGTTATTAACATGTTGAGCTACAAGAGGGGACTATCTCGCACACCCTGAAGTGTCCTAATATCAGGGAAAAATAAACAATTCTGATCTAATCTGTACAAAAAAATTATACAAAACATCAATGTGGGCCAGTGTTTGTGAAAAACATATGTTTTCAAATACATTCCCTGAATGGCAACCACAAGAGTGTTAACTCAAAATAAAAGACAGTTCACTGTATGTACATGATGGCTAACAATATCTGGCTGGAAAGCTAAAGGCACAGCTAAACAGATGGATGAAAGATCTGCTAGCCAATACTTAACCTCAGGGCCGGTGTTAAGGCGGGGCAAACCAGCAATTGCCCAGGGCCCCCTGTGGGCTGCTCAGTGGCAGTTCCTGGGGATAGGGGGTGTGTTGGTTGAGGGGGATCCACCACTGAGCAGCCCACAGGGGGCCCCCTGTCACATTCGGGACATCCCTGTGTCCCAAAAGATCTTTTCAGGACACAAGGATGTCCCGGTTACCTTTCTGCGGCCCCGCGTTAACTTTTAAAAAAGCAGGGGCCGCCGGTAGGTAGCGCACGCAGGGATGTCACTGACATAGGAATGGAGGAGCGGAGCATCGTGGAGGAGGACGCGTGCTGGCCGGCACAGTGTTCCAACCACCGCTCCTCCGATCCCGGCACCTACTGCTATGGCTTATAGGCCATAGCAGTAGATAGTGACCCCTGACCGGAGGAGCGGTGGACGGAGCACTGAAGTGGGGCAGTACACAGACATACAGCTTACAGCCATACACTGTATATGGCTGAAGGCTAGATGTCTGTGGAAGAACTATACTGCCAACCTAATGTGGGGGAACTATACAAAAATATAAAAATTGTACTATTCTGATCACTATAACTTAAATTTTTCTGTATATGGGAATGTACGAGGGTAATTTCTTGTGCTGTGATTTGTAGTTTTTATCGGAACCATTTTTGTTACGATAGGACTTTTCAATTGCTTTTTAGATATTTTTTTATGGCATTTGAAGTGATCAAAAATGTGCAAATCTGGTTAGTGCACTATTACGACTTTTGGGGCCCCACTTTTGATTTTGCCCAGGGCCAGGCTGATCCTAAAACCGGCACTGCTTAACCCATGGACATGAGCCCCCACCGGAACCCCACGCATTCTGTTGTCCAATCAGCAACTTCCTCAGGGGTAAAGGGATATCACAACATGCTGTCCTTTACATATAAACACACCAATAAGATGTAGAAATACCTGGCAGATGTGGAGTTCTCAACACTATAGTTTACATATTGCAATATTTTTAGGTTGAGCCCCATCGCTCTTTCTTAGCTACAGGCACCCTGAAGTATGAAACTGTACAGTTACACTATAGGCTTTGTGCATTTGGCTTTGCCTTTGCTGATTATCAGGCAAATGAGTAATCCTAGTAATGCTCTTTCATGATGGATATGAAGGGCCACATGATTGATCGAGCCTTATAAATTGAGCGAGCCTTAAAGTAAAAAGCGCTGATCAGCGAGATTGGTGCTCGTACTGCCTCTAGTCAGTCCGTGTTCAAGGGCTTTAAAATCTTCATCTCAGTTGTAAGGAGAATAACCAGATGCCCAGATCTATTTTTAAGATGGCTGTTGGCACCATACAAAGAATACCATGCCAGGTGGTCATCAAGATTTTTGGAAAATAGTGACAATATTATTATTTATATAACACAAACATATTCTGCAGCAGTTTATAGAGCTGGACATCACCCAAATCATCATAAGCTAAAATTCATACATTATAGAAACAAAAGGTTTCAAAATAAATAAATAAAATAAATATAGTATATAGATTTTACTAGGTTACTAATTTATCTTTATGTATCCACAAAAAAAAAAAAAAAAAATTCCCCATTTCAGCCCACGTTAAGTGGTGTTTGTCTGCACCATTGTAATACAATCCTATTAAAGTGAAATATTTCTATAACTTATGTGTGAGATGGATTTTATTACTGTAATACACTACTAATCATACGCCACCACATCAAAGGGAAAATTTTCATTTTCTATATAAGCCAGCGAGCGGAGCACATATGTAAAGCCTGGTGAGAAGGCTCAGGATGAGCATTGTATTGTATGTATTTTTAGTTACATATGTCTGTGGTGAATGAGGTGATTATCTTTGAAGAATAGACACATCTGCCAGGAAATTCCTCACTCGAGCAGTTTAGGACCACTGATCTGTCACTTTAGATGGGAAGGGGGTTTGTCAGTCACAACCAATTTACCCTGACTCACCACACCGACTCTGGGGTGTGGAAAGGATAACTATTTTATTCCAAATAATATTCATTTCATCTGCTCTGTTAGTACATATTACAGTAGACTAAATAACAATTCAATATAAACACAAAAGTCCCCACAGCAGCCAAATCCACATATAAAAGGCTTTACCTGAATAGTGATGCTGAATATAAAGACCAATGCAGATTGAAAAACAAAAGACCTTCTGGTTGAAGTTTATGTGGTGTCTTTTTTTCACTTATTAACTGACAGTATAGAATGTGTCGAATGTGTTGGCAGATAAGAACCATTTGGCCCATCTAGTCTGCCCAATAATCTGAATCCTATCAATAGTCCCTGGCCCTATCTTATATGAAGGATAGCCTTATGCTTATCCCATACATGTTTAAACTCCTTCACTGTATTTGCAGCGACCATCTCTACAGGAAGGCTATTCCATGCATCCACTACTCTCTCAGTAAAGTAATACTTCCTGATATTACTGCATAAACCTTTGCCCCTCTAATTTAAAACTATGTCCTCTTGTGGTAGTTTTTCTTCTTTTAAATATGCTCTCCTCCTTTACAGTGTTGATTCCCTTTATGTATTTAAAAGTCTCTATCATATCCCCTCCATGTACTAGTTTAGTGGCTCTTCTCTGATCTCTCTCTAGAGTATCTATATCCTTCTGGAGATACAGCCTCCAGTACTGTGCACAATACTCCAAGTGAGGCCCCACCAGTGTTCTGTACAGCTGCATGAGCACTTCTCTCTTTCTACTGCTTATACCTCTCCCTATACATCCAAGCATTCTGATAGCATTTCCTGCTGCTCTATTACATTGTCTTCCTACCTTTAAGTCTTCTGAAATAATTACTCCTAAATCCCTTTCCTCAGATACTGAGGTCAGGGCTGTGTCAAATAATCTATATTCTGCCCGAGGGTTTTTACGCTCCAGGTGCATTATCTTGCACTTATCCACATAAAATTTCAGTTGCCAGAGTTCTGACCATTCTTCTGGTTTGCCTAAATCCTTTTCCATTTGTCGTATCCCTCCAGGAACATCAACCCTGTTACATATCTTTGTGTCATCAGCAAAAAGACATACCTTACCATCGAGACCTTCTGTAATATCACTAATGAAGATATTAAACAATATTGGTCCCAGTACAGATCCCTGAGGTATCCCATTGGTAACAAGACCTTGCTCTGAATATTCTCCATTGACTACAACCCTCTGTTGTCGTCTGTCCCTCAGCCACTGCCTAATCCACTCAACAATATGGGAGTCCAAGCTCAATGACTATGGTTTATTGATAAGTCTTC
This sequence comes from Hyla sarda, assembly GCF_029499605.1. Lineage (NCBI taxonomy): Eukaryota > Metazoa > Chordata > Amphibia > Anura > Hylidae > Hyla > Hyla sarda. The sequence goes on along the minus strand of NC_079190.1, from coordinate 121,726,702 downwards.
TATGTGGGACAGTGTCAAAAGCCTTACTATCTTCCTTATATACTATTCATTACTATGGATAGGCTTTTATTAACATTAGATCAGACTCAAACAGCACCTGGAGTACTTTACAATGTTCTATTGCCTTTACAATGTTTTGGTTGATATTATTATAATTTTCCCGCTCAACAACCTATACTGCGTCTGTTATAGGGTATTCCGGCTTTATACATCGGGGTATTCAGGCTTTATACATCTTATTCAAAGGATAGGGGATAAAATGTATGATCCCAAGGGGACCGCCGCCGGGGACCCCCACGATTTCTGTGCAGCCCCCACGATCACGGCCACGCGCCCTCTATTCATACCCCTTTAACCTCTTAAGGATGCAGGGCGTCATACCCGGCCGGCGGCTAATGAAAGCCGGGACCCTGTGCTAATAGCGTGCCACGCGCTATTAACATTTTAGACATGGCATTCAAAGTTGATTGCCGTGTCTAAAATGAAAGTGAAAGCTTCCCGGCTGCTCAGTCAGGCTGACCAGGACCATTGCAGTGAAATTGCGATGTCCCGATCAGCTAGAACGCGAGCGGAGGTCCTCCGCCGCGAGAGGAATCGACCGCCGATAACATTGATCTTTGCCGTGTCAATGCAAAAAAAAAAAAAAAAAAAAAAAGATCATTTAACCTCTTCCCTAATAAAAAAGTAAGAATCGCCTCCTTTTGCCATAAAAAAATAAAATAAAAAAAATGTACAGCCACATGCGGAAATGTCCGAACTCTAAAAATATATTGTTAATTAAACCACACAGTCAATGGCTTTTTATATAATGAAAAAAAATAAAAAGCGATCAAAAAGTCCTATCAATATAAAAATGGTACCAATAAAAACTTCAGATCAGGGCGCCAAAAATTAGCTCACATTCCGGCCCATACGCGGAAAAATTAAAAAGATATAGGGGTCAGAAGATGACAATTTTAAATGTATAAATTTTCCTGCATGTACCATATTTATCGGGGTATACCACGCACCCTCATTTTACCAAGGATATTTGGGTAAAAAAAGTTTTTTACCCAAATATCCTTGGTAAAATGAGGGTGCGTGTGTGTGTGTGTGTATACCCCGATACACTGTTTCTTACCCCACAGAAGCCCCCAGGAAAGGCAGGAGGAGAGAGGCCGTCGCTGCCCGCTTCTCTCCCCCTGCCTTTCCTGGGGTCTAGAGCCCTGCTGCCGTCGCTTCTCTTACCTTGGCTATCGGCGCCGCTGCCCCTTCTCTCCCCGTCTATCGGTGTCGCCGCTGCCCCGTTGCCTCCCCCATCCCCGGTTGTATAATTACCTGTTGCCGGGGTCGGGTCCGCGCTGCTTCAGGCCTCCGGTGTGGCGTCCCCTGCGTCGTTGCTATGCGCTGCGAGACGCAATGATGAGTGACGTCACTCGTCGTTGCGCCGCGCATTTTTTTGCCTAAAAAATGCGTGTTATACGCCGATAAATATGGTAGTTATAATACAAAATCAAACAAACATAAGTAAGGTATCATTTTAACCGTACGGACCTACAGAATAAATATAAGGTGTAATTTTTACCGAAAAATGCACTGCGTAGAAACAGAAGCCCCCAAAAGTTAATTGAATTTTTTTCTACAAATTTTGTTGCACGATTAATTTTTTCCCCCCGCTTCACCGTGGATATTTTGGTAAAATAACTAATGTCACTATCCCCTAAGGATAGGGGATAAGTTGCAGATCGCGGGGGGTCCGACCGCTGGGGCCCCCTGCGATCTCCTGTACGGAGCCCCAACAGCCCGTGGGAAGGGGGCGTGTCGACTTCCACACGAGGCAGCGGCCGACACGCCCCCTCAATACAACTCTATGCCATAGAGATGTATTGAGGGGGCGTGTCGGCCGCCACCTCGTGCGGGGGTCGACACCCGCTATCTCGGCGGATAGCCGGGGCCCCGTACAGAGAGATCGCAGGGGGCCCCAGCGGTCAGACCCCCCGCGATCTCAAACTTATCCCCTATCCTTAGGATAGGGGATAAGTTTTTCACCACTGGACTACCCCTTTAAGCTGGCCATACATTAGGAACCTGGAACAGTTAGGAACTTTCTCCTCATCATTGGTCTGTGAAGGTCGCTGTCCTGGTTGACAATGAGCAACAAAGCACAGATTAATTTCAGTCTGTATCGCTGTCATCTGTGGCCTAGTCCGTGCTTCTATTGAAGCAGACCAGTTATTTGGCATAAGCACCCAACAAACCTTACAAGGGAATGACAATGGACAATAGACAACCCACAATGGTCAGCACCTGTTACATATAGGTGCTTCAAAGGCTTGCAAAAATGTGGTCTATATCTTTCATTTCTGCTGTCCAAAATCTCTAGTTTATGCTAGTTTCAAAGGGGTATTCTGCCCCTAGACATCTTTTCCCCTATCCAAAGGGTTGAGAACGCAGGAGTGCCAGGCTGGAGATTGTGTTAGGGAAAGGGAGGGGGAGTCTCAGTGTTCAGACCCCCTGCAATCAGACATTATATCCCCTATCATTTGGATAGGGGATAACATGTCTAGGGCTGAAGAAACCTTTAAGAATGTGGCAGTATGGGTGCTGGAGTGTCCTGGGTATGCCACTAAGATGAAAAAAACTAAATTTCTCCTGTTAGGGTTGGGTTTAAAGCCCAAATACAAGAGCTGGATGTTGGAGTTGAGAAGAGCAGCTTGCACTTCAGCTACATTCCCCTCCTGCTTGGAGCTGGTTAGGTTCATTAGAACCCCAAGAGACCCCTGTAAAATGAAGGCTTGGTACCCCAGGTAAAGCTAGGTGTGGGAGCTACAGCCTAGAGGAACCCAAGTCTTGAAGGACATGCCAGGCAACTGGTGCTATGTGGCAGTAGTAGGGATGTTGTCCTGTATTAGTTGGCACTCAGTTGAGCAGGTTTGGTGCTGATATCGGTTGCTGTGGATGAAGAATAAAGCTGTCTGAGGTCAGTTTAAAATGAGCATTGTTATGTCTGTACAGCAAGTTGTGGTGTGCCAACCATCTCAGATGCTGGAGATGGCGATCCCCAACTTTGTCACAAGGGATCCAAGCACAATAAACTTGTCTAATTCAGCCAAAAAAAATCTTACCATACTGCCAACTTAGGCTTTAATATCCTGTTCAGAACACAATGTTTTGCCAACAATAGCCTCTATTAAGCTTGATAAAGGATATTGTTGTCGATATGTTGCATATTGAACAGGATTAAATAAAACACATGATCTGAAGTCTCCTTGTGTGCTGTGACCTTGGATACATATATATTTACATTGCTACCTTAAATGGTGTGCAGTAGGATCCTGAGCTCCCTCTAGTGGCAGTGGTAGACTGACAGAAATTTACCATTGAATTATAAGTTTATACAGGGCATTTGGAGCACTGAAGACAGCAAATGCAGTACAATAAAGTTATATGAAAAAAATTTAACAGCATTTTAAACGATTTAGATTTAATCGGGTTTTACTACGAATATAAAAAATTGGTTTAAAATTATGTATTGGCCTAGATTTATCAATCGGCCTGTAACAAAGTTTGTCTGGTTTTACCGATAAACAACCAATCGCAGTTCAGCTTTCATTTTACATTAACATATTAACACTAATCTGTGTGATTGGTTGATATGGGAAAAACCAGACAGTGTTGGTTTCAGGCAGACAAATCTAGGTCACTACATTTATTAGGTTTTTACGTCTATATATGTTGGCATCAATATACTACCGTTCCACAATATTAATTATTTATTAGCTGTACCTAAACTCACTGACCATGAACCTTGGAATAATCATGGAATTACTACAGTAAAGTGTGGCTGGCTAGGATAGGTTTATGTCTGCATCATGCCTGTAACCTTCTAGGATGTTGCAAATTGTACAATTTTGATGGATTTACTTCCATTGCTCAAGGTGCAAATCTGCACTGAAACCATAGCAACCAGAGATCTGCGTTCAATGTCAACCTTGCACTAGACAGATAATACTGGCTGCTGTGGATTTAGAGCTGATCTCTACTACTGTCCAATCTATATACATGATCCCCCGCTGATGGATAACTTTGTATTTTTCTTCACACTGTTACAAATTGCCCATTGTCAGCGAAGTACACTTCAGTCCGCACTCCAATGCCTCCTGCGTCTGTGCAATGTGTGTCATGTTGCTAGGCTACCGGCACGCATCAATGACATTGCTGGGTAGGATCCTGCATTGTAAGATAGGATATGCCCAATCCTTACCAGACATAATAAGGGGGGCAGTTAGGATATCCACAGTAATAGTACTGTGAATAGATACAGTAGACACCTATGGTATCCGCCAACATTTTTATAATATGTATGGCCATGTGGCGGAGGCAATGAGGCTGGGATTCACAGCCGGTGTGGCTCACAACAGGTTCTACCAAACTTAATCTGGTTCTGCCTGCATGGAATAATGTTCCCTGAGATGAGTGAACTTACAGTAAATTCGATTCATCACAAACTTCTCGGCTCGGCAGTTGATGACTTATCCTGCATAAATGAGTTCAGCTTTCAGGTGCTCCGGTGGGCTGGAGACTCTCCCCTTGGACTGTATCCACCTTTTCCAGCCAACGGAGCACCTGAAAGCTGAACTAATTTATGCAGGCTAAAGCCCACAACTGCCGAGCCGAGAAGTTTGTGACGAATCGATTTTACTGTAAGTTCGCTCATCTCTAAATGTTCCCTGTCTTCAGTATAAATACATAATTCTATTTTTTACTCAAAACCAAAGGGACATAATAACATGGGAAATTTAAATGGACACGGTCAGATCCAAAAACGTTTTATATGTTGCTACTGATGAAGATTAAAGGGGTACTCCGGTGCTCCAGCATTCTGCTCCAGTGCTCCACTAGGGACCTCTCCAAACTCCCTGCTGCACCCAGCATTTGTTTAGAGCGTCGGGTGCAGCGCTGGAGGCTCGTGACGTCACAACACGACCAAGCCCCCTCAATGCAAGTCTATGGGAGGGACCATGATGTCACGAGCTCCCACCCCGCATCGCCACTCATCCGGTACGGAGCAAAGTTTGCTCCATGCACCGGATGTCTGGGGTGCCGCAGCCAAGATCATGGGGTTCCCCAGCAGCAGGACCCCCGCGAACAGAAGTCTTATCCCCTCTCCTTTGGATAGGAGATAAGATGTCTAGGGGCAGAGTACCCCTTTAAGTAACACGTCCTAAAAAAAATTGCATATGTACATTTTTTTTTTTCTTTTTTTTTTTTTTTTTTTTTTTTTTTTTTACACAGCTTTTCACATTTATATCACCATTATAAAAACTGCAAGTTACAAAGGACTCTCCACGATCTTCACAGCCACAAATAATTCTGCCAATGTGACAGATAATGGACCAGTGTCTAATCCGTGCATCAGTGGTAACAAATCTGCCATTTCCAACTGATACAAATAGGTACATTGAAAATCCAATGAAATGAGGGTAAATCTAAAGTTATTGAAGCTTCTCTTATGTCCAGGACACTAGATGACGCTGGGGTTAGTGTAATTTGCACATTATTAATAATCGTGTTGGCTTCCTTTTAAAGCATGTTTCTATTCAGATAAAGCAGAGTAAAGCAATATTGCAGGTGTCTTTCATACCACAGCCACTTACGGCAGTCATCAAGCGTGCAGCAGCTGTTACCATAAGTAATGTGAAGAGAAACCTCTTATTCCCCTATCTTATGTCAACCACAAACTTGTAGTGATTTCTGAAGGCTAGGATCATCTATACTTGGTGACCTCAGTAGGTCGCTTCTAAAGACATTTCTCTATAACTGGCTCAATCCTACAGTTTTGATGGGTTTCTGGGTAGAAAGACGGCATCTTGGGACAAATCCCATAAGAGCGAGCTAGAGATTTATCATCCAAGTATAAAGTAGTCTTAATGATATGACAGGGAGCTGGCCGGTATGTGCGTGTCACTCAGCAGTAAGTTATTTGCAGGGCACGCGGAGCAGACAGGCCCTGTGATTACAGTGCGCTAGTCATTACCTGCTGCATTCAATTCCTGCTCTTATTTGCATACAATGAAGTTGTAGCGCGGCAGGAGATTCTCTGTAGGAACGACAGACATCACCAGATGTATGGGACCTGTCAGTAAGAGATCAGTAAGCGAGAGTGATGGTGGTAGGACAGCTGCTGTTGCTTCAATGGTGGCTAAGTGATTGCCATTAGCTCGGGTTCTCACTATCAAGTATGATACATCGGGAAGACACAGCACAACGACATGAAAAAAAAAAAAAACAGCCTATTAATGCAAATGTTTTTACCATGGCTATACACAGATCATGGAAACAGATTGCAATATACAGTATGTGAACTTAAAAACACATATTGCTAAACAGCCCTTAAAAAGGAAAACTGTCACATGTTCACTCCCGCACTAACCACAGGTGCTGACGGATAGTGCGTGAGACGCTGATTCATATGATCCCTACCTTGGCCGGATCCTTCCGGCCGTTCACCCGCAATCTTAGTTTTTCTATATATGCTAATGTAGCTGTAACTGGCACGGGCGGGGTTTTCAGGAGCCTAGTGGCACTGTGACGTCAGCGCCACCTGCTTATTAATATTCATACCCCCTCCCTCCGGCTCTCCCTCTCTGCCGCTCCTGACTGGTCTTCACTACGCATGTCAGGAAACGGCATATGCGCAGTGAAGACCAGTTAGGAGCGGCGGGGAGAGGGAGAGCCAGAGGGAGGGGTATGAATATTAATAAGCAGGTGGCGCTGACATCACAGTGCCACTAGGCTCCTGAAAACCCTGCCCGTGCCAGTAACAGCTACATTTACATATATAGAAAAACTAAGATTGCGGGCAAATGGCTGGACAGATCCAGGCAAGGTTGAAACCATATGAATCAGCATCCCCCACACTATCAGTCACTACAGCAGGAGTGAACATGTGACAGTTTTCCTTTAAAAGGGGTATACCAGTGAAAAACTATTTTTTTCATATCAACTGGCTCCAGAAAGTTAAACAGATTTGTAAATTACTCCTATCAATCCTACCAGTACTTATCAGCTGCTGAATTTGAGTTGTTCTTTTCTGTCTGAAAACAGTGCTCTCTGCTGACACCTGTCTGTCTGTCTCAGGAACTGTCCAGAGTAGGAGCAAACCTCTCCTGCTCTGGACAGTTCCCGAGACAGAAAGGTGTCAGCAGAGAGCACTGTTATCAGACAAACTAACAACTCAACTTCAGCAAAACCACCTCTCTAACTTAGGTCAAACCATTGTAGTGTAGATGTGCGCCAAGTGTGTTTTACCATTACAGGCAGCGGATTCCCAACTATATAAAAGATGTGATATGCATATGCATACTAAGTGACTGAGAATTTATGAATTATTTAATTGAGTTTACATTTTATTAAAAGTAGCACACAGTGTAAATGATGTCTATGAGAAGAATGTTTATGTATCCAACATTTCATATCATGTATTATTATTAAGTGTATGGTATACAGTGCTACTAAAGAGGCACATATTTTAGATAAGGTGCTTTGGCAGTAAATCCTTACCAGTAATACTTTTTATGAAAGCACCGGAGACCTCCCATCACAGCTTCCAAGAAACGCTTGCTAAATATATTCTGCTGGTCCCAGTATAGATCCGTTTCTGTACCATACTCCATGACACAGGGTTTAATTATCTAACCAAGCGGATTTATTACAGTATTATGGGAAGGAGGCCTGGATACACCGAGCTGGATCCCCAATATGAGCCGTAAGGCTAGAGTCACACCTTTGGAACATCCTGGTTAGAGATGAGCGAACTTACAGTAAATTCGATTCGTCACGAACTTCTCGGCGCGGCAGTTGATGACTTTTCCTGCATAAATTAGTTCAGCTTTCCAGTGCTCCCGTGGGCTGGAAAAGGTGGATACAGTCCTAGGAGACTCTTTCCTAGGAATGTATCCACCTTTTCCAGCCCACTGGAGCACCTGAAAGCTGAACTAATTTATGCAGGATAAGTCATCAACTGCCGAGCCGAGAAGTTCGTGACGAATCGAATTTACTGTAAGTTCGCTCATCTCTAATCCTGGTCTTGAGCAAATTTCATTTAATTTATTTATTTATTTATGCATGTATTAATCTCTAGAGGCGATAAAACCAGTTGCAAGTTTTATTAAGAAAAAAAAAAAAAAAAAAAACTGGTGTCAGCCTGAATGGGGCAAATGCAGCATCCTGTTACCATAGACTTGTATTGAACAAAAACAGGTCTATGAGGACAGGGCAGAAAAAAGAAATGGTCTGGGTTTGTCTATTTATGACAGCTGCCCCAATGATCTATGGATCTGTTCATAGCTCAGTTTGAAAATAAATAAAATGGACATTTCAACAGTATAGCTGAAAAGGGTACTCCACTGGCCAGTGGTCAGAACATTTAGTTCCGAATGCTGTGTGCACGCTAAAGGGGTTAGCCACACCCCCTCAATGCAAATCTATGGAAGGGGGCGTGGCAGGCATCATTCCCCCTCCCATAGACTTGCATTGTGAGGGCGGCGCGTGATGTCATGAGGGGATGTGGCAGACCCCTGAAGTGTGCAAACAGCTTTCAGAACTAAATGTTCTGAATGCTGGCCAGTGGAGTACCCCTTTAAAGGGATATAAACAGGCTCTCACTGATATAAAGAAAGAGGGGGTTCAACTGGAAAGCATTTTTGGATGCAGTGATAGAAATGGTGTCATGTTTATGAAAGGTATTTGTCATTTCAAACCGTGTAAGGGACATGTTTCAAAAGTGTACCACTCATTTCTATAATGTGGCCTAATGCAGTACCCGGCGCCATATTGTCCAGCATATTTCATCACGAGTCACATTAAATATGGTAACCATGTTGTGGTAGCCTACCAGATACACCACAGAATGACCAAGTAGTATGAAACAGCACAACATGGCCAAGCTGCTGGTCACCGTCTTTAACCCTTTAAGGACCAGGCCCATTTTGGCCTTAAGGAACAGACCAATTTTATTTTTGCCTTTTCGTTTTTTCCTCCTCGCCTTCTAAAAATCATAAAAACTTTTATATTTCCATCCACAGACCCATATGAGGACTTGTTTTTGGCGTCACCAATTGTACTTTGTAATGACATCACTTATTTTACCATAAAATGTACGGCGCAACCAAACAAATATTATTTATGTGGGAAAATTGAAAAGAAAACCGCAATTTAGCAAATTTTTGAAGATTTTGTTTTCACGCTGTACACCTTAAGGTAAAAATGACATGTTTTGTTTATTCTGTGGGTCAATATGATTAAAAGGATACCCATGATTATATTCTTTTCTATAATTGTACCGCTTAAAAAAAAAAACTCAAACTATTTTAACAAAATGTGTATGTTTGAAACTTCCCTATTTTGACCCCCCTATAAATTTCTCATTTTTCCGTATACCGGGCCTTATGAGGGCTCATTTTTTGCGCCATGATCTGTAGTTTTTATCTGTATCACGTTTGCTTAGGTTTTACTTTTTAAAGATTTTTTTTAATAAAATGTGACCAAAAAAAAAAAAAAAAAAAAAAAAAAGCAGCAGCTATTTTGGACTTTTTTTTACTTCTTTACTTTTACGCCGTACGGGATAATTAACAATATATTTTGATAGATCAGACTTTTACGCACATGGCGATACCAAATATGTGTATTCGTTTTTTTTTTAATGCTTTTTGGGGGGGGGGGGGGTTAAATGGGAAAAACTTCCGTTTTACCTTTTTATTGGGGGGGGGGGGGGGGGGGGGAGGGGATTTTTCATCCCTCCCTCTCCCCCCATACACACACACATACACATACACCTTTAATAGTCCCCATAGGAGACTATTTATAGCAATCATTTGATTGCTAATACTGTTCAGCTCTATGCATAGCACTGATCAGTGTTATCGGGCATCTTCTGCTTTGGTCTGCTCGATCTCAGACCGCCATGCTAGATGATCGGAACCCTGCAGCAGTGCTGCAGGCAATCCGATCATCCATTTAGAGTACCACACTGCTGCAGATGCCGTGATCTGTATTGATCACGGCATCTGAGGGGTTAATGGCAGATATCTGCGGGATCACGAATGTCCGCCATTACCGGCGGGTCCCTGGCTGCTGATAGCAGCCAGGACCTGCCACGCATGACAGTTCGGTGCTTGCGGTCACGACAGAGCATAAATGTACGTCATGGTGCGTTAAGTACCACAGCACCATGACGCAAATTTACATCCATTGTCGTTAAGGGGTCAAAAGGGTACTCCGGTGGAAAACCTTTTTTTTTTTTTTACATAAACTGGTGCCAGAAAAAACTGATTTCTAAATTACTTTTATAAAAAAATCTTTACCCTTCCAGTACCTACTATGCTACAGACGAAATTCTTCTATTTCTTTTTTGTCTTTTCCACAGTGCTCTCTGCTGAGACCTGATGCCCCTATCAGGAACTGTCCAGAGCAGGAGAAAATCTCCATAGCAAACCTATGCTGTTCTGTTCTGGACAGTTCCTGACTCGGACAGAGGTGTCAGCAGAGAGCAATGTGGACAAGACAAAAAAGAAAAGAATTTCCTGTGTAGCATACAGCTGCTAAAAAGTACCGGAAGGGTAAATATTTTTTATAGAAGTAATTTACAAATCTGTTTAACTTTCTGGCATCAGTTCATTTAAAAAAATAAAATAAAATTAAAAAAAAAAAAGAGTATCCCTTTAAGTCTTGCACTTATTGCTGATTTTGTCCTTATTCTGTGTTTTGATATATTAGTTTTTACTGAAAATAAGCACCAGATGCTCTAAAAATTTAAATTGTACATTATATTAAAAAAATGTATCTTTTAAATCTAAATACTGTGTAAAGACTTCTCAGGCAGCAGATCGGTATTCTATATAACAGCAAAGGTAAAATTAGCTTCATACTCCTCCCCACTTACAAGAATCAACATTACACCCAATGGAGAAGTCACAAATGACATGTCAAGAAACTGAGCATGATACTCATGGGAAGGATACGCCTGTGCATGCAGTGACATGTATGCAGCCATGTGCCGCTGCCAGTGATTTACATTAGGTGCGAATAGCGGAACCGCCACGGATGCTGCAAAGCACAAACAAAACAGAAGAAAAAAAGGTATATTGATATTTCATAGCTTAACCCCTTAACGACGCAGGACGTAAATGTACGTCCTGGTGATGTGGTACTTAACGCACCAGGACGTACATTTATGTCCTGAGCATAACCGCGGGCATCAGAGCGATGCCGGCATCATGCGTGGCAGGTCCTGACTGTGGATCGCAGCCAAGGACCCGCCGGTAATGGCGGACACTCGCGATCCCGCGGATGTCCGCCATTAACCCCTCAGATGCTGTGATCAATACATATCATGGCATCTGCAGCATCGCGATCACTTAACAGGATGATCGGATCGCCCGCAGCGCTGCCACGGCGATCCGATCATCCTTAACGGCAGACAGAGGTCTCCTTACCTGCCTCCGCTGCCTTCCGGGAGTCTTCTGCTCTGATCTGCCTTCCCGCAGACCAGAGCAGAAGATGACCGATAGCACTGAACAGGATTAGCAAGCGAATGGCTGCTATAAATAGTCCCCTATGGGGACTATAAGAGTAAAAATAAAAGTAAAAAAAAAAAAAAAAAATTTAAAAACCCCCCACCCCCAATAAAAACGTAAATTGTCCCATTTTCCCTATTTTACCCCCAAAAAGTGTAAAAAAAATGTATTTTATATACATATTTGGTATCGCCGCGTGCGTTAATATCCGTACTATTAAAATAAAATGTAAATGATCCCGTACGGTGAACGTAAAAAAAAAAAGTCCAAAATAGCTGCTTTTTTATAACATTTTATTCCAAAAATAAAATAAAAAATGTAATAAAAGTTTTGTATAGGCAAATATGGTATTAATAAAAAGTACAGATCATGGCGCAAAAAATGAGCCCTCAAACCACCGCTTATACGGAAAAATGAAAAAGTTATAGGTCTTCAAAATAGGGGGATTTTAAACGCACTAATTTGGTTACAAAGTTTGCAATTTTTTTTTAAGCGCAACAGTAATAGAAAAGTGTATAATCATGGGTATCATTTTAATCGTATTGACCCAAAGAATAAAGAACACGTCATTTTTACCATAAATTGTACGGCGTGAAAACAAAACCTTCCAAAATTTGCAAAATTGCGGTTTTCTTTTTAATTTCCCCAGACAAATAGTATTTTTTTGGTTGCGCCATACATTTTATGGTAAAGTGAGTGATGGCATTACAACGGACAACTGGTTGCGCAAAAAACAAGCCCTCATACTAGTCTGTGGATGAAAATATAAAAAAGAGTTAGGATTTTTTGAAGGTGAGGAGGAAAAAACGAAAGCGTAAAAATAAAATTGTCTGAGTCCTTAAGGTCCAAATGGGCTGAGTCCTTAAGGGGTTAAAGGGGTAGTCCAGTGCTGAAAAACGTATCCCCTATCCTTAGCATGGGGGATAAGTTTAAGATTGCGGGGGAGGGGGTCCGACCACTGGGGCCCCCCACGATCTCCTGTACGGGGCCCCAGCTCACTGGACAGATAGCGGGTGACGACTACCACATAGGGGATACGTTTTTCAGCACTGGATATCTCCTTAAATTTTAGGAATGTGTTGGTTGCACATTATAATTTTATATAAAATATTTTTTTAATAGTAATAATTAAAAATTATATATTATTTTTTTCAATCAGCTCCAGGTATGAGGTTCACTTTTGGTAAACTGATCCACCAATATCCGTGAAATCAAGATCTGAAACCTCCTCTGTGCATTTGATAATGGCAGGAAATGTACAGAATATATGTGGATCTTTAATCAATAAAGCAGCAATGATCATGTCAGAACCTAATCCTATTATAACCTAATTTAATGAAAACAACTGAAGGGGAAAAAGAGGAACAAGCAAAAAGATGAACGTATAGCATCACAGAAATCACAAACCGGCTGCCGGAAGACAGGACACTTCATATAGTTGCCGAAAGTCAAATTCTGACAGCACTTTAAAGGGGTTCTCCGGTGCTTAAAGGGGTATTCCAGGCAAAAACTTTTTTATATATCAACTGGCTCCAGAAAGTTAAACAGATTTGTAAATCACTTCAATTAAAAAATCTTAATCCTTCCAATAGTTATTAGCTTCTGAAGTTTTCTGTCTAACTGCTCAATGATGATGTCACGTCCCGGGAGCTGTGCATGATGGGAGAATATCCCCATAGGAACTGCACAGCTCCCGGGACGTGAGTCATCAGAGAGCAGTTAGAAAACAGCAACTCAACTTCAGAAGCTAATAACTATTGGAAGGATTAAGATTTTTTAATAGAAGTAATTTACAAATCTGTTTAACTTTCCGGAGCCAGTTGATAAATAAAAAAGTTTTTGCCTGGAATACCCCTTATCCGGAGCCATTCCAGATCATGCACGCGGCACCCCGTTTGTAATCAGTCCCCGGAGCGATTACCGGCGACTACAGGGCGGGCGGCGTGTGATGTCACGCTCCGTCCCTCAATGCAAGCCTACGGGAGGGGGCGTGATAGCTATCACGCCCCCTCCCGTAGGCTTGCATTGCCTACGGGAAGGACAGGTACGGCGCTTGTCCCATGGCTTTCAATAAGTAGCTACACAGTTATAGGATATATATTATAGCTTATGCAGTTCAGATTTCTTCCCTGTCATGGGTCGGAAATCCACAGGGCGGAGAAAAAAAAATAAAAAATAAAAAAAAAAATAAAAAAAAAAAAAAAACGTACTGGCACAATTTATTGATGCTGTTTTCAAAACCAATGGTGAATCTGCAGTAAAAAAAATTTAAATCTGCCCATGGATTTTTCTGTGTAAACATAATTTAAAACAGATTTGCATACCACGTAAAACTAAAAATCTCACACCTTCCAGTACTTATCAGCTGCTGCATGCCCTGGAGGAAGATATGTAGTTTATTTCAGTCACACACACGACGATCTCTGCTGCCACCTCTGTTCGTGTCAGAAACAGTCTGAAGCAGGAGAGGTTTGCTTCAAGGTTTTGCCTTTGCTCTAGACAGTTCTTGACAAGGACAGAGATGGCAGCAGAGAGCAGCGACTGACTGAAAAAACTACACAACTTCCTCTAGGATATTCAGCTGTTGATAAGTACTGGAAGGCGTAAGATTTTAAAATACAAGTAATTTACAAATCTGTATAAACTTTTCTGTATATTTTTTTTCTTCTAGGTTTCACCACTTTAAGGATGTATTTAATGGAAGCTTCCTGGTGGTTTCCAAACAGCAGAAATATGAATGCTGCTATGTGTGGCGAACCCACGGGGTATGAAATTAGGTTTATGGGGCAAGTGTTATTATCCCCTTCATGTTCGTGATGTGGTTTTAACCAAGAAACAGCCGAACGGTAGCATCGCTAGTCCTAGAGCGGCAGGGCAAATAAGAGTCCAAGGCCAGGTCAGGGTTAACGGTAGCTTTACTGGGGTAGACAGATGGTACAGTCTTTAGAGCTAGGCCAGGATCCCAGAGAGGTGACCAGTAAAACAAGAGACCTCGCAACTTGCTGGGACTTGGACAGACTTTAGCACAGCCACACTGACTATAATAGACTTGACTGAAGATAGTGACAGCAGACAGAGATGACTTGACTTACTGACTTGTGGCTGTAATTTAGGCATGAGGCCTCCAGATGTGCTGGACACTGGCTCTGAGACGTCTGGACTGGACCTCAGCAGAAATTGTAACACAAGAGAGCGATTGTAGTACCTCCCCCTCTTATAAAGGGAGGCTTAGCAAGGATCCCATAGGCTAGCTGCGGGTTATCTGGTCACCTGGTGCTCTCTGGG